>NC_057795.1:448945532-448957628 GCF_018294505.1 Triticum aestivum | reverse complement strand
GGGGGGGGGGGGTAAAATAAAGATGACCCTTGAGTCTGCAGAACCCAAGGGAAAAAGGCTTAGGTAGGCAAATGGTAAAACCAAGGTTGGGCCTTGCTGAAGGAGTTTTATTCAAAGCGAACTGTCAAGGGGGTCCCATAAATCACCCAACCGCGTAAGGAACGCAAAATCCGGGAACATAACACCGGTATGACGGAAACTAGGGCGGCAAGAGTGGAACAAAACACCAGGCATAAGGCCGAGTCTTCCACCCTTTACCAAATATATAGATGCATTAATTAAATAAGAGATATTGTGATATCGCAACATAATCCTGTCCATCATGAAGCAATCTTCAACTTCACCTGCAACTAACAACGCTATAAGAGGGGCTGACCAAAAGCGGTAACATAGCCAAACAACGGTTTGCTAGGAAGGGTGAAAAGGTTAGAGGCTGACATGGCAATATGGGAGGCATGGTAAACAAGTGATAGGTAGCGCAGGATAGCGATATAACGAAGCAACTAGCAAGCAAAGATAGAAGTGATATCGAGGGTAAAGGTCATCTTGCCTGAAATCCCGCAAGGAAGAAGAACGAGTCCAAGAAGAAGACAAACAAACGTAGTCGAACGAATCCTCACAACTCCGGAACGAAACCGAAGCTAACGAGAGAAGCAAACCGGAAAGAAGCAAACAATATGGTAAACACAAAAGCATAAACATGTCATGATGCACAATCAAGTATGATGAATGTCCGGTTTAATGAGGCATGGCATGGCAAAGTGGAACAAACAATACTACAAGTTAAGTGGAGCTCAATATGCAACGAGTTGCATATTGACGAAACACCACATCAATTATTTAGTTCTCTCTCGGTTATGTACCCAACAATATTAAATGTTATTAAACATGGGAAGGGGTGAAGCATGAGCAAACCACCTATTTAGGCAAGTTTAAATGAGGCCGGAAACAACAAACAACAATTCCGGAAAATCCCCATATGTCATTTAGCAATTTAATGCAAACACAATTTCAAACATTTAAATGTTGTTAACATGATGCGAATGACATAATCAAGGTTTATGCAATTTTTATGAAAACGCTGACATGAGCAAGATATGAAACATTTGTCGCCATGGCGGAAGGAAAAAGGTGCCACGGCGGTGAAACAGAAATGGTGCCACGGCAACATTCTGGTCCTGGTAACTCACGGAGATACCGGTGCAAAAGGAAGTGAGCGTGAGCGAGTCATGCAAGGATGGTGGGGTGCTCCCGAATTTTGGGTTCCCACGGGACGGCGGCATGGCAAACGCGGAACATGCAAAGACAAACGGGCACGGTGTAAACACGAGCATCTCATACAACACACATTCATACGCTCACGGGCGGTCATCATCTCGGGATTATACCTTCGAAGCGTGCATTTCGGAGTGGTTCGGGTTCGATACAATGTAGAGGAAGTAGTCGTTCTTGCAGCGGTCGTAGTGGAAGTAGTTGTACTCGTGTCGTAGTGGAAGTAGAGGTACATGACGTCTTGTCGAAATCACGGCAACGGTAGTTGCACACATTTTCGTAGATGTTCAGGTCGACGGTAGTGGCACACGTGGTAGATGAACTTGGCGATCCGAAGGGGTACTTGGTAGGTCGTTGAGGTACTTGTAGGTACTTGTTCTTGGCGATCCCGTAGACGCGGTAGAGGTACTTGACGCGTCATCATGTAGTCGAACTTGGCGGTCTTGAGGAACGGTAGTGGTACTGGGCGAGATACACGGCCACGGTAGTCTTCAGACTTGGTTTTCCCGTGCATGACTCCACGGGTCCTGGGGTAACTCGGCGATGGCCTTGGCAAAGAGGCGGCAGCATCAGTCGAAGGAAGCGACATCGACATCTTGGCCCGAAGACGACGGGCGATGGGGGCGTCGGCCCCTGGTTCGAAGCAAAGGCGAGGCGCTGGCCTCGAGCGACGCTCACCAGCAGGAATAGTGATGGGGTCGCAGCACCATGGGGATGGAGGTGCTCGGTCAACGCTGGAGGCCAGCGAGGCAGAGGAGGTCGGACGGGCTGAAGGCGCTCGGGATCGAGCTCCTCTCGATCCAGAGCATGGTTGCGGGCGTGGGACGGAGGTTGGGCACGCGGAGGCACGACAGAGGGTTGCGGGACGACGCAAGGTCGCAGGAGACGGAGGACGGAGGAGCTTGGCGATGATGACGTCGTCGAGGAGGAGCGAGGCCGGAGCGATGACGAGCCGAAGGGCGGCGAGGAAGAGGGAGCTCCTCTCCCTGGCACGAGGAGGGAGACATGAGGCAGGGGGCGCCGGAGTTGGCCTCCAGTGGCGGCGCGGGAGGCCCGGCGCGGCATCGGCGAGAGGGTGCAGCAGCTGCTGCTGCTGCCAGCGACGAGGTCGAGGCGGTTTGGTGGCGACGAGGAGGAAGGAAGAGACGGCGCGACGGAGGAGGAATCACGGTGGAGGCGGCAAGCCGGCGAGGGGACCGGGCGCAGGGAGCTCCACTACCTGGCTCGATGCGTGCGCGCGATGGGGATCGAGATGAAGGGGAGTTGCGGCGCAAGGGAGGGGAGCAGGGGATCGAGCAGGAGGCTCTCCCCTGGCGCTAGGGTTAGCGAGGGAGAGTGGCTGGGCTGGCCTTCGGGGCTAGGGTTAGAGCTGGGCCTTGAGAGGCAAATGGCCCGGCGCGGGCGACTGGGCTGCTGGGCTTCTTCCTTGCTCTTCTTTAACTCTTTAGCAGAAAAGAAATTAGAGGGAAGAAAAAGAAAGAGAGGGTTAGGGAAAGAATTTGAGAATGAAGACAATTTTCCTGGACTCATAAAAATGAGCTTGATCCAAGAAAACTGTAAATGAGCATGTGCACGAAGATTGGATTCGAACTCGTTTGAAATAAATTCAAATGAGTTTGAATAAGAAGTGTGCGTTTGAAAGGTCCAAAAATGTTGATATTTTTGGTGGGGCTCCGGTAAACAGAGAAACAATTATTGACAAGGTTTTCAGGTCAACTCGGAGCAGAAAAAGGCATGGGATATTTTGCAAGTGTGTTATGATCAATTTTAAAAATGAAATATTTATTATAGCTCCCTAATAATAGTAGGAGACTTTGAATATGTTTTAAAGAGAAATCACCATGTGAATATCCCTCAATTTAAATAGATCAACGATCTATGCAATTTATTTAAAAGAGTTATAAAATTAATGATATGATGGCATGATGACATGATGCAATGCAAAAATAAAAGAGCAAGCACAAAAGAAACACATGGCGAAACTCGAAATAGCTGGAAGTCTTCTGGAGCGTCGATCTCGGGGCATTACAGTAAGTGTTGAAGAAATCCTCTTCTTCTTTCTCGGTATAACCCTTGGCCACAAGCCTAGCCTTGTACTTCTCAACAGTACCATCGGGCCTAAGTTTCTTCTTGAACACCCACTTACATCCCAATGGTTTACAACCATAAGGACGATCAGTGATCTCCCATGTCCCGTTATCCAAGATGGAATCCATCTTGCTACGGACCGCATCCTTTCAGTAGTCAGCATCCGGAGATGCATAAGCTTCTAAAATGGAACTGGGAGTGTCATCATCCACGAGGTACACGAGGAAATCATCACCAAAAGACTTTGCAGTCCTTTGTCTCTTGCTCCTAACAAGAGCTTGCTCGTCATCCTCCGTGGAACTCTCATCACTATTATGTTCATAATATTTCATCGGAATGGCAGGTTCAGGAGTCTCATTAGATTCCAGTCTAGAAGTGCTTTACATATCTCTCATGGGGAAAATATCCTCAAAGAATGTAGCATCCCTAGACTCCATGATCGTATCGACCTTCACGTCGTGTACATCAGATTTCACCACTAGAAATCTATAGCCAACGTTATGCTTGGCATAGCCAAGAAAAACGCAATCCACGGTCTTTGGTCCCAGCTTGCACTTTTTGGTTATCGGCACGTTGACTTTCGCCAAACAGCCCCAAGTGCGTAAGTAAGAGAGTGTAGTTATTTTCTTTTCCCATTGCTCATAGGGAGTAGTTTCATTATCCTTTGTGGAAACTTTATTCAGGACATGACATGATGTCAATACAGCCTCCCCCCACCATGCCTTGGATAAACCTGATGTATCTAACATGGGGTTAACGAAATCAGTTAGAATACGGTTTTTCCATTCGGCAACCCTGTTTGACTGGGGTGAGTAGGGAGGCGTCCTCTCATGAATAATACCATGTTCCGCACAAAATAAATCAAACTCATTAGAAAAGTACTCTCCACCAGGATCAGACCGGACTCGTTTTAGTTTCTTCTCAAGTTGGTTCTCAACTTCAACCTTATAGACTTTAAAGTAGTGTAGAGACTTATCCTTAGTATTTAACAAATACACATAGCAGAATCTAGTGGAATCATCAATCATAGTCATGAAGTATTTCTTTCCACCTTTAGTCAACACACCATTCATCTCACAGAGATCTGAATGTATGAGCTCTAACAGTGTCAGGTGTCTCTCCTTCACAAGCTTATGAGGCTTAGGAGGTTTCTTAGCTTGCACACACGCATGGCACTTAGAGCCTTTGGCTAAAGTGAAACTCGGGATTAAATCCATCTTGGCTAGCCGCGTCATAAAACCGAAATTTATGTGACAAAAACGTGAATGCCAAACCTCATATTCGTTCACATTAGAATGAATTTGGTTCACGAGTTTATTACAGAAATCCTCCAGGGAAAGGCGGAACAAACCACCACACTCATATCCTTTTCCAACAAATAGTCCATATCGATATACGACTACTTTGTTAGACTCAAATACTAACTTAAACCCTTCTTTACATAGAAGGAAGCCACTAATGAGATTCTTCTTGATGGCGGGGACATGCTGCATGTTCTTCAGTTGCACGATCTTTTCCGAAGTAAACTTCAGATCGACCATGCCAACACTATGAACTAAAGCATGCAAGCCATTACCTATCAGGACGGAACAATCTCGTGCGACCTGGTAAGAAGAAAACAAAGACACATCAGCACACACATGAATATTGGCCCCAATGTCAACCCACCAATCGGTGGACTGACAAACTGAAAGTATGGTAAACAGATTACCATACCCAGATGTCGCATCATTGTTGCTCAGAGTGACATTGACAGACTTGGAGTCCTGTCCTGACTTTTTATACTTGTTTGGGCACTTGTTTGCCCAGTGTTCCTCTGAACCACAAGTAAAGCCGCCATCTCTCTTTTTTTCTTTCTTCTTACCCTTCTTCTTAAAGGTAGTATTCTGCTAGACAGAGTTCTTTCCCTTGAACTTGTGAAAGTTCTTCTGCACCACATTGGCACTAAAAGAACCCTCTACCCCTTTCACATGTGACTCCTTTGCTCTCGAGTTCTGCTCAACACTGAGATGACCGATGACATCCTCAACAGAGAATTTACGTCTCAAGTGCTTGAGAGAAGTAGCAAAGTTCCTCCATCCAGGAGGGAGTTTTGCAATAATGCAACCCGCGACAAATTTGTCCGGTAGCTCACACTTCAGGAGCTCCAGCTCCTTAGCGATGCACTGTATCTCATGAGCCTGGTCCAATACAGAACGGTTATCAACTATCTTGTAATCATGGAACTGCTCCATGGCATACAGTTTGCTCCCAGCATCGGTTACGCCGAACTTAGCTTCGAGCGCATCCCACAAGTTTTTGGCAACACGCATATGGAGATATGCGTCAACCAACTTGTCTCCGATCACAGTAAGAATGGCTCCCACAAAGATGGTGGTTGCCTCCCTAAACGCCATTTCCTGTTCAGGAACATCGTTTCTGTGGAAGACACAACACCAACCCAGAACACGTTCATTGTTGTGAGCCACAAGGTGGTCCTTGTCTGCCAACGCTTGAAATGCGTCCCAATAAAGTTTTCGGGTTTCAGTGTCGCAGCAAAGCCTTGAATTGAAAAGTGCCTAAAATAAGGTTTTTGGATTGTTGGAAATATTAGCACTTTTCCAATTAGACTAATCCACGAGTAAACAGTAAACATGGCAAATAAGGTATGAATCTCATACCGATTTGTAAGCATAATAGCACGTACAGAACATAGAAGCAAACCTGTATGAGCAGCATACATACGGCTAGCACAAACACGAGTAAATGAGGGATGAACAGATCATACCCCCCGGTTGGCCAGGCCAACGCGGCGGCGGCAACAGCAGCCTCAGCTTCATCTGTGGCCTTCTTAGCGGCGGCGGCGTCTGCCATGGTGTTGATGCAGGGGGAGTAGTGGAAGCAGAGCGGATGGAGCTGGGGACGGATCGGGAGCAGTCGCATCGAGACGCTCCCCAAAAACCTTATTGCCGATCTGAGCAAGAAACAGTAGATGACGGCTAGGTTACGCGAGAGGGAGTGAGTGAACCGAACTAGGTCACTCGTCGACACACTCCCGGCAAGGGTTGCTGGAGAAGGGTCCAACGTCTCGGCTCCCGCGGCACGCGCGCGCGCGGGCGTCGGAGGAGGAAGAGGAGCGCGCGTGTACCACTCCTCTTCCCAAACTCTCACTGACAAGTGGTACAGCAGCCCTTACAAAGGGGTCTCAACTCTCCTCAACTAGCAAGGTGGGATTAAACTTCCCACCACTTGCCATCTCATACATGGGCCTCAAGATTAACCAGGAATTAATGTCTTATATGGGCCTAAACCCATCCATAATCCATCACTATACCTATGTTAGTTCATCATTCATACCGTCATGTTAGAAATGACAATTTCATAACTGCAATTCAAAAGCTCTTTCCCCTGTTTATACTCTTCATTCATGTTTTGTATTGTTTTTTAAGCTTAAACCCTCTATTGTTTCTTTACATCAACCTTACATTTTCGGTTAACAAAGCTTCCATCAGCAACGTGCGGGCATGCGTACGAAACACATAACAAAGTGCAGCTACTTCCTTGCGTACGGTACCTCGCACGGGTGAGCCAAAGTTCATCCCGTCCTCCACTCTGCACTGCACGACATGCGAGTCGGCAGCCGTGAACGGTTTATGAATCGAGGAACCCGCACATCCTTTCTCTTGCCACTCACGGCAGCACGCAGGGAAGCTTCGTCGCTGCTGCTCAGAATTCGGGAATGAGTGTTCATGGCGAGTTGGCGACGGATGGATACGATATCTCTCTCCGCCCTTCGTATCCCGATCCTCCATCTGTCGATTGACGGTGCATGTCGGCCTGACTTTGACTGCCGAATGACAGAAGAACATTCTAGAACATACGCGATGAGCGAAAACGACCAGGGGAGAGAAGAGAAGAGGAAACACGTGGCGACTCTCTCTCGCGGACCGGATGACACGTGCCCACACGGTGCAGTCCCACGCCTCTCTTTTTTTGACCAGACGCCGACCATTCCTTATCGTGACAGTGACAGGCTAAGCTACAGGGGGGGATCTTGGCAGCCTGATGATTAGCCGCTGCTACGGTCCGGACGGCGAAGATATTTTTTCAGAAAGAGCCAAACTGGTTCTTCTTCTCGCGTCAAAGGAAAGAATCAGAGATTGCCACACACACAAAAAAAAAATATAGAGGAAAAGAATCGGTTCTCCTTCACGTCCATGGCAACTATCGCCTTGTCTGATTTCCCGATCCTCTCCTGGAACAGATTACGATGCGCACTATGGACGTGCGCGCGAATTGGCTGCTCTACGAGATCATCCGTGTCGTCAGGCACGGCTCAAAAGCAAAGCACACCCTTGGTGATGCTCGCCACGCAAAGAAGCGATCGACACGCCGCGCGTCTGCAGCGGCCTCGCCGTTGGTGTAAACGACGGGCCGCTCCTTCCCGTCGTCCCGTGCAGTCATGTCTCGCAACCAATCCATGACGACGACGCCACCTCCTCCCCCGTCGTCTCACACCCACCACCAACGGGGCCCCGGCCCCCGGTTTCGGGGGCACCAGCCGAGCGCGACGCGACCCACAGATCCCAGACCCCAACGCGCGGAGGGCCTCCACGTCGCGCCCGGACCGCGACGCGGCAGCTAGCCAGAGAGCGTACGGAGCACCTAGCGCCCGGCAAAACGCGACAGAGAGAGCCCTGGTGGCCGCTGCGCCGGCCTCGCTCACGGTCGCGATCATGGCCACGTCGGTCTGGACGCGTACGGCCGATTTTTCACCGCTTGATTCGTTTCGTAAAAGGTCGTCGCGGCGCCGCCGATGCTTTGCTGCGTGTGACAAACGACGAGGCTCGACGACTTGGCTTGCACCGCACGCGTGGTCGTTCGCGCCGCGGTAAAGAAAGAAAGAAAGAACAAAAAAGCAGAGGAGTCCCGATAGGATAGGTACCGCCACCGCAGCTGTACGCGCTCCCGCCGCAAAGCTCCAGCCGGTAGTCGGTATTCCCCCGCCCCCGCCGCAAAAGCAGGGGCGCCATGCCATGGCATCCCTGTCCCTATCCGTATGGGAGCAAAACCCAACGGAAAAGACGCGCAAACAACTCCGTCCGAAAGGTTAGGCGTCGGGAAGGCTCCGGACCCCGCTGGCCCCCACCTGTCAGCCCCGCCGCCGCTCACGCGCAACCGAATCCTCAACGGCAGCAACAGCCCAAAAACCGCGTCCTCCTTCCCTCCCTCCTATAAGTACGCCCCGCCCCCCAAGCTCCAGATCCTCAACCCGCCTGTTAACCTCACAACATCATCCGATCCAAACCTCCCACTTGATCGCGCAGCGACAGCACCGCCACCACATCCATCTCCCTCTCCATGGGCAAGATGCGCGCGCTCTTCTCCCGCAGCCGCAGCGGCGGCGGCAGCCGGCGCTCCTCCTCCTCCAAGTCGTCGTCGATGCCGCCGTCGCCCGCGCGCTCGCCCTCTGTGCGGGAGGACGAGATGGAGCGCGTGTTCCGCAAGTTCGACGCCAACGGCGACGGCAGGATCTCGCGGGCCGAGCTGGCGGCGCTCTTCGAGAGCGTGGGCCACGCGGTCACGGACGACGAGGTGTCCCGCATGATGGAGGAGGCCGACTCGGACGGCGACGGCTACATCAGCCTCGCCGAGTTCGCCGCCATCAACGCCGCGCCCGACGCCGCCGTCGAGGAGGACCTCCGGCACGCCTTCCGCGTCTTCGACGCCGACGGCAACGGCGTCATCTCCCCCGCCGAGCTCGCGCGCGTGCTGCGTGGCCTCGGCGAGGCCGCCACCGTCGCGCAGTGCCGCCGCATGATCGAGGGCGTCGACCGCAACGGCGACGGCCTCGTCTCTTTCGACGAGTTCAAGCTCATGATGGCCAACGGCAAAGGATTCGGCCTCGCCCAGGGGAACGTCCGCGCCTGAACCTCAAGGCGTGCACTCGGCTCCCGCTTGTTCCTTCATTCTTTTGCGAGACCGTGTAAATACGCCCGACGACGACCCACCGCGAAATACTTACTACTCTACGTATTAGCTAGTCGCAGATCACACGAACATTATGGGTGTGCCATTAATTTTGCTGTATATATATCGGAACTGCTGCATCGACACTGAAAAACCAGCTCCATGTCACATGTCGATTTTTATGTCAGCTTGTGTATTTGGCGTCAGATTTTCACTTCTGCTCATCACATAATGTCCTTGAGTCTCGTAGTATAATGCTTCTGCTTTCTGCAGTTCTATGTCAAATTATATCTTCAACACCCGGCCTCATGTGAATATACGAATCTGTATATGAAAGGGACATGTCGATGTGACCCAGGCAGGCTCGCTGCCGTTGATTCGTCAAGACAATCATTCTGCCCGAGTAGCGTGAACAACAAAACCTCAAGCTGTAGCCCAAACTTGCAATACCTCTGATGAAATTGACAGTCGAGCTAAAGGCTGCAGTTCTATAAACAATGACACGACGCCAAGAATCTAATTCCATGTTGCGCAAAACAGAACAAAAAAGAATCTAAATTCCATGTATTGTTTATAATCCGTTTTGCTAAAGAACATCTAGATTATTCTTGTTTATTCGTAACATAAGATTTGCGTGCATCGGTTTTTGCCCGGTTTTCGAAAAAAAGATTTGCGTGCTTGTCGAACAGGTGGAGTTTACTAGTGGATCTGAGTGATGACTGGGCGGTGAAGATGATCGTATGGAATACACGAACATGATTTTTTACTATGAAAAATGTAGGTGCTGTGGTGCAAGGTTGTAGACTTGTAGTACCCCCGACAATTAATGGGTCATTGGCCCTGAGCTTCCGGAGTTTACCTGTTTGGATAGACGGTTTGATGCTGATAGTGCATCAGCAACAAATTGATGGATACCAACAATACCGGAGTACGCATGATACCGCGTCCGAAAAAGAGGGAAATAGTACCATGATCGTAATGTAGAACATGCAGATGACGCTACCGCGCTAAGAGGATATCAGACCACGCGTAGGGACAGACAGCCCACGACCTCCCCATCTTCAGTGAGATGACGCAGCCGCCGGGACAGATAACCCACGAGCTACCTAGCCCCTCATCTTCAGCAACAATCCATTAGAACATGCCCTTCAGAAAGATCCAGCTCTAACAAGATCATCGACTAGCATGCAGTGTCTCATTCCACAGGCAATTAGTAGAACAGGCAAGTGGCGGCTGGCAAGAACATATGGCCCAAGTGGCAATTACTTGGACAAGAAACAAGTTATAAACTCCACGTTTGGCCGCCATGCCCCATACTGGATTCAGTCACGGGAGCCGATGAAGGAAACATAGCGAAAACGTTGTGCATGCATGGGCACCAAACAGAGCTGGGACTGAGAATAGGAACCACCGGCGAAATTGGCATGACACTATACTAGTACAGCCCCTGTCCCTTTGCAATTGCTCGATCATTTCACTGGAGTAGTATAGTTGTTCTAGGTGCGACTTCCCGGTCTCCATAGGAGTAGTAGGTGGGCGTCCCTCCGCTGTAGGCTGGAAATTTCCAAAAGCTTGCAGAAGGATGGCCAAGCAGCTGGTACGTACTAGGTGCCTTCAGTCATTCATTACTCAGCCTCGCCTCAGATTCAAGTAAGTTTCCTACCCAGCGGAGGCACAAGAGGTGTCCTTCCTTCTTCTCGTTTTCGGGAACCCGAGCCCGAAAGATCTGCAGAAGAGCTGGTATCTTACTGAAAGAAAGAGATGCTGTGACGTGACATTCGGTTAGCTTAGCTAGCTGGTCGATAGCTTTTGCACTGCAGGAAATGTCAATGCAACTTCTTGCTCATCTGGCCGCTGCTTTCCTTGTTCTGGCAGTTCGTTCGGCAGACGCCTCGATCTGCCGGCCAAACCGAACACCTACGGCCGGTTGGGCTCCGGTCGTGCCAGGAATCAGCGCGAAGTTGGTGGATGTCAACGTTTGGTTGCCCTGCGAGTTTTGCGAGTGGCGAAGTTGCTCGGGCGCCTTTCCGTGAGCGGCAATGCGCGGCGTACGCTCTTGGGGTTTCTTCGTCTAGAAAGGTCCGTCTATATGTCTATATGCAGATGGGCACACACCAAATAGCGCGTTTGGCTGCCGTGCAAATGGGGCTGCCAGCTGCAATTTCTCCCTGGTTTTCTTGCATGTTTTTTTTTCTTGAAGGCAATGTTTTGTTTGCATGTGCAAGGCCTCGGATCAAGCACCGGAGAAATGGCCTTGCTCGCGCTCTCGCGAGTGAAGAAGAGAGAGTGGCGACGTAGGGTAACGGGAAATTTCCAATTTGCCGCTCGTTGCGTGAACTGTCGACGCAACGCACACGGGAACCACCGAAGGGCGGAATCTGGGCCGGCCCACTCTGAGCGTGACCACAGTGGAAGCCTACCAGTTTTCGGAACCTTCTAGCCGGTTCCCAGAACCGTTTTTTTTTTCTTCTACTGGTTTTTCTCGGATTTTTTTTGTTCTTTTTTCTTTTCTGTGTTTCTTTTTCTTTTCTTTTCTTTTCCGTTTTTATTTTTCTTTTAAAGCTTTTTGAACTTTCAAATTTTTTTCGGAATTTCAAAAAATATTCTTATTGTCAAAATCTGTTCACATTTTCCAAACAACGTTTGTAATTTCAAAGTTTTGTTGACATATTCAAAAAATGTTCATGTTTTTAAATTTGTTCACAATTAAAACAAATTGAAATTTCCAAATTTTTTTATCAATTTCAAAAAAGTTCGAAATTTGTGCATCTTTTCAACAAATGTTTG
>NC_057795.1:448934631-448945205 GCF_018294505.1 Triticum aestivum | reverse complement strand
AATTTTGTTCGGATTTCTAATTATTTTTTAATTTTCTTAAAAATTGTTTATGTTTTTAGAAAAGCATTCAAATTCGTGATTCTCAAAAAAATATTCGAAATTTTAAAAATATTCCCATTTTCAAAATTTGTTCAAAAATTATAAAATATTCCTTTTTTGAAAATTTGTTCACAAATTCTAAAAGTGTTCACATTTTGCCAAAACTTGTTCATGATTGTCAAAAATTGTTTGGAATTTTAAAAATGTTTCCATTTCTGAAGATTTGTTCGTGAATTCATAAAAATGTTCTTGATTTTAAATTTTCTTAACATATTAAGAATTGTTCATGTTTATCAAAATTGGTCAGAACTTTTTCCCTGTTTTTCGAAATTTGTCCACAACTTATTTTTGTTTTCCTATTTTAAAATTTGGTTACCATTAGAAAAGTTGTTCACATTTTCTGAAAACTCGTGTGTGTTTTCCTGAACACTTTTGTGACCGTTCTGGTTTCATGCTCGCAATGGAACCGGGGATGCCTTTTGGCTCCCTGATGCTCTAAAAAAACTCGTGTGTGTTTTGTCAAAAACGTTTGGAATTTTTTTTAAAATATATTCACAATTTGCAAGAAATGATTAAAAAAAGGAAAAAAATAATTCGATCTGCCGATGTTGCTAGTTCTAAAGTATTGGCATTGTCATTTCACCATGAACACGAATCAGTCGCAGTGGCTAGCTACGTGTACCTACCAGAGCGCGGTGGCGACCTTGAATCCTAGATGACACTTGTTTTTCTCTGTTTTTTTACATGCTAGCAGCCTGCTGATTTTTTACACCTCTGGCAACTTGCATGGGCCGGCCCAGTCGGGCGACTTCCCTGTGCGAAGTCCCAATAGGAGGTGTCGGGTAACGGGTGTTGCTAAAAAAACGCAGGGTAGCGAGCCTGTCCGAGCTCTCCCGAGTGAAGAGATGCAGGCTAGGACTCAGGTTTGGGTAATTGAGCGTTTAAAGAAAACAGAACTTGCGTGTTTAGGTAATTGAGCTGATCTAATCCTCAACGACTACAATACTCCCTCTGTTCACAAGAATAGGACGTTTTGAATTTTTCACTCTGAACTACTCCCTCCGTTCCTAAATACTTGTCTTTCTAGGCATTTCAACAATTGACTACATACGGAGCAAAGTGAGTGAATCTACACTCTAAAATATGTCTACATACATCCGTATGTAGTAGTCATTTGAAATGTCTAGAAAGACAAATATTTAGGAACGGAGAGAGTAGTACATACAGACTAATGAGTGAACAAACTGATTCATAATGTGAAAGATTAAAACATCTGGTTTAGAAAAACTTAGTACATCTTATATTTATGAACGAAGAGATTGCTAAATAATATGAAAATGTATTTATTGTGTTTTGTCATAATTATCAATAGGTTTTTTATAAACTAGGTCAAACTTTGCATTTGTTTGGCTTCTGACGAAATTTATACGCCTTCTTTCCAAACACATGGGAGTGCGATTCATGATTTGTGAAATTAGACCTTACCTTGTGTAGTTGCATAGTACTTATAATTATTATAATTAAGGATGGGGCGTCGACCCGTTGGTTGGGCAGCTAAGGTTGCTGCCAGCCCACCCGAGTTCAAGTCCTCTCGACGCACAGGATTGAACAAAAAGGAGTCGGCCGTCTCTTCCGCGTTGGGTTAAAATGGATTATAATCTGTCTTTTCTTTGTGATGACGTTAGCTGAATCTTATGTCATTCGTTTGTTCTTTGGATGTCACAACTTGCCACTGTCCTAGCCTTATGTTATTGGAACAAGACCAAAGGGTGATATCATTCAGAATTATTCCCTCCGTTCGTATTACTTGTCGTAGAAATGGATGTATCTAGATGTATTTTAGTTCTAGATACATCCATTTCCGAGATAAATAATTCCGAACGGAGGAAGTAATTAATAACATTACATCGGCAAACCCAAAATGATACATTTCGAAGCTTGGTAGTGCTACGGCACGTGGCTATCGTTCAGCGATAGCTGATATATAGCCACAAGAAGAAGAAGAAGAAAACAGAGCAACACCCGCCTGCATGACCTCGTAGCTCTCCTACTTCAGTACATGCACGAACAGTTGAACACACAAACCAAACGATTCACATAGGTGCATATTTCGCGGCGAGTATCACTGCCAAAGTATGGAGTATGGGAATTCCTGGAGTATGAGTGTATGACCGATCGATAATCCCTGAGTTTATGCCGGGCAAGCGTCGCCTCCTTTGAGCTCCATCCCATCGATATCCGGCATGGTGGCCGTCGACTGATGCCGGTAGAGCGCCGTCATGAGCGCCGTCGCGATCACCGTGGTCGTCAGCGCCATGATCACGAAGATGGCGAACGTCGTGTCGTCCAGCACCTGCACGCACATGAGCCCGTGAGTCCCTGTACGTGAGTGCTAGCAACTGATAATTACATGTACAACGTCCGTGTGCATATATACATGTACTACTGACCTTCTTCTCCTTGCCGATGTTGAGCACGATGAGCTCCACGAGCCCCTTGGCGCTCATGGCCACGCCGAGGGCGGCAGCCTCGCGCCTGGCCATGCCGGTCCCGGCAACCGCCACCGCGAACGTCCCGGTGAACTTCCCCACCACGGCCACGGCCACCACGAGCACCACCATCCCCCACGCGGCCACGCCCTGGACGTTGTCCACATTCGTGTGCAGTCCGCTCGTGGCGAAGTAGAGCGGCAGCATCAACCCGGATACCGGATACCAGCGGCGTCACCTTCTCGCCGACGCGCTCCGCGACGCCGTCCACCCGGGGCATGGCCAGCCCGAACACGAACGCGCCGAACACGGGGTGCACGCCGATGGCGTCGGTCACGGCGCCCGCTAGGAGCGCGCACGCGACGGCGCATGAGCAGGCCAGGTTGCCGTCCGAGCTGCAGGGGCCTGCGCGGCGCGCCAGGCGCGCCATGAGAGGGCGGAGCGCGAAGAACGTGAACGCCACGAAGACGGCGCCCGACGAGAGGATGTAGACCGGCGCGAGAGGGGAGCCCTTCGGCTCGCGGCCACCGCCGGACACGGCGAGAGCGAGGGCGAGGAGCGTCCACGCGAAGACGTCGTTCACGGCGGCGGCAGCCATGGCGGTCTCGCCGAAGGGCACTCCGAGTAGGCCGAGCTCCTTGAGGATGCAGGCGAGCACGGGGAGAGCGGTCACCGAGAGCGCGGCGCCGAGGAACACGCACAGCGAGAGGTATGAGGCTTGGCGGGGCGCCGGGATGGCGAGGTCGAGGAGCGGCACGATGCCGGCGGCGGCGAGCAGCGGAGGCACAATGCCGGCCGCTGCGATGGCCACGCTGCGGGACCCCACGCGGCGAACGGCGCGGAAGTCGAGCTCGAGGCCGACCAGGAAGAGGAAGAGGAGCAGGCCGAGGCCCGACACGGTGTCTAGCGCGGGGAACATCGTGCGGCGGAAGGCGCCCCACCGGCCCAGGGCCGAAGGTCCGAGCAAGATGCCGCCCTGCGCAAATTAGACATGCAAAGCATTTACAAGCAATTCTCAAAAAAGGGAGTACCATGTAAAAAGTGAGACCAAATTATATTTCATCTAGATGAGTTTTAGAAAAACTGCTCAAAAATGATCTTAAAAAAGCAATTATAAAAAAACATTTACAAGCGATCTAAAAAAAGCTTATATATTTTTTGGTCGAACTTCTAAGCATCTAGGAGTGTTACCAGTATTTGTTACTTCTAGCTAGTATCAAGCCTAGCCGAGAAGCACAAATTTTGTGCAATTTTGGGTCTAGAAATGTGCACTTGGAAAATGCATATCTCTAACCCTTAATCCTAAAGTTGCGGATAATTTCAAAAATGTACAACCACCGAATTAACCTCTAGCTTTTTCGCAAAATAAATAAATTAACCTCTAGCTAAAGAAAAAAAAACTACTCGTTAATACCATGTAATACCCTCTAAATTATGTGTGCATTCAAAAAACAACAACTACAAAAAGTGGACGAAATTTTACCTTGTGGGCATTTCATCAAACACCTTGTGTGCATTGGCCGCCGGCGCAACAAGTGAGCTCGTCGGCGCTTCGGTCGCCGGGCATCCGTCACACGACCTGCAAGCTTCTTCTTCGGCCGCCTAGAGGAGCCGTCGGCCGCCATGTTCTTCTTCCCGGACACCTTGCCCGCCTTCGTCTGTGCCGCATTTGGGAGCTTCGAGAGGGGGGCACATGGCTTCACGGCGGGTGCCGGCGTGACACCACCCGCCGCCGAGGTCGTCTGTGGCGTCATGAAAAGGCCGCGCGTGATACCGGTGCTTGGAGGAGCACCGGCAGAGGCGAAGCCAAAGCTCCCCGCGCTAGGGTTTGCGGCGGCAGAGGAGGAGGGGTCGTGGGTGTAGGAAGGGGTGAGGGGTATGTCGGCGCGTCCGTCCATCGGGCGAATTCGCCGCTGCCGGCGCGGGCGTGGCGAAGAGGGTGCGGCGCGGGCGCTTGAGTGTGCGGTGCGCGGAAGCGGACGCACGAAATAAGCAGCGCGCGATGCCGTTTTGACCCACGCGCTAAACTACTTATGCCGGACGCGCGTTTTTGCGCCTTCGCTGGAGCGCCCAGAGATGCTGCACGCGCAAAAAACACAAAATTTCCAGCACGACGCTTATATAGCGCGACTATTGGAGATGCTCTTAACTCCTCGCTATCCAGCCTCCTATGGTTCCTCATGAGCTTCTATAGCTTACATGAGACCCTTCATCGGGAGATCGCCAAATACTAGTCCCCGTTCTTCTAGGCTGGCAAGGGGGAGAAACAAAAATACCAAATGGTGAGTTGGCCTGACATCTGCAAACCCAAAGACCAGGGTGACCTTGGGATCCTGTCCTCTAGGTGCATGAACATCGCTCTCCTGACACGCAGGCTCTGGAGGGTCGCTAATGGGGAGGAGGGACTTTGGTTAACCATCATTTAAAATAAATACCTCCGTGGTCAACCCCTCGCCTTCTGCCAGCGCATCGGCGGAACCCCGTTTTGGCAGGCAGTGATTCAGCTCCTACCTATCCTACGAATTGGTACCTCCATCTTGGTGGGCTTCGGATCCGCGATGTTGTTCTGGTTCGACCGTTGGTTGGGGGACTCCCCCCTTGCCACTCGTTTCCCAGAATTATTCTCCATCGCGGTTGACCCTCGGGTCTCCATTGAGATGGCCTTTATTGACTTAGGGCGGCTCGTTTTCCGTCGCCCCTTCGGCCCTCTCGAGGTGGACGCTTGGGATACCGTACCCTCCTCCAGTTCATCGCTCTACAACCGTTAGACATGGATGGCGTGCCCGACTCCGTGTCATGGCGTTTGGATCCCTCTGGACGTTTCTCCACGAAGTCCTTATATCCGGCCATTGCCCCCTCCTCGGCTCTTGAGCCGTTTAGCCTGATTTGGGACATCCGCCTATCGCTGAAGATCCGGATCTTTATGTGGAAGTGGATCCGTGGCTGCCTCCCTTCTGGGGTTGAGGTCCTCAAGCGCAATGGCCCGGGAGATGGGATGTGCCCCCTTTGTGGCACGACGAAGTACGCCAACCACATCTTCTTCTCCTGCGTTACGACCCAATTCCTGTGGACCTGCTTCCGCGATACGGTCAGCCGTTGTTGGTCTAATACCAACTTCCCGGACTTGCTGGCGGAAATCCACGCCTCCGCCCCCCGCCACCGCCACATTAGGTGGTTGTGCATTAGGGTTCTTGCCTGGGCGCTTTGAACCATCCGCAATAAGTGTGTCATACAAAGAACGCCTCTTCGACGTGCGACTGACGCGATCTTCAAATTGTGAGGTTACTTGCAGCTTTGGCGGTCGCTTAGCCGCCCCCAGGATCGGGACGCCATCGACACCCTCCTCGCCGACCTTTGATGGCCTTCCGTGTGGTGCCTCCTCTGCCGCCCCCACCCCTGGAGCCCGACTAGGCCTGTGGCCTTCCTGAGGAGCTGGATCCTTGACCCGCCCCTTGGGTTCTTGCTTGTTGTGCCTTGTGTTTTTTTTTCCTGTTTTCAGGGCTTGTTGAGCTGTGCCCTCAGCATTAACCCCTTTCAGTACTCTTTGTTTGTGTTGACACTTCGTGTGTGTGTGTGGTGTGAACCTTTTTTAGATGCTTGGCTCGGGCGGTTTGCTTTATATATAAAGTGGGGCGAAAGCCTTTTTTCGGGAATGGACATCTCCTTAAGGAAACCATATTGATTCAGTTGCATCACTAAGTTGAGAATCATCTCTTAAAGCCTGTTAGCCAAGAGTTGGTAATGATTCTGAGAGTGCTACTGAGCAAAGAGATGGAACGGAAATCATTCGGAGAAAGAGGAGCGGCCACTTTGGGAATCAGAGTGATGAAGGAAGTGTTAGAATAAATCCGAGGCGCATAGTCGATCATCCGAGGACCAAGCAATCACACGAGCACGACATTGAGATTTGTTAACGAGGTTCATCAATATGGCTACATCCCCGAGGCTTGACTATAGGCGCTCATCCCCATGACACCGCTACAATACCGCACTCGGTCACAACTCTAACTGGAAGAATTAATTCATTGAACCGCCAGCTTTCCTCCAAAGAAGTCCTGAACTGAAGCAGCTGAATACCATCAGCCCCAATTATGCTCGACCATGCCTTGGTAGACTCAGTATTAAACCGACGAGGCCCATGAGTTTTCTCATTGGGCATGAAATTGATCACATTTTTTATTTCCTCTGTAGTAAAAGGACTTGTTTTTCTTGAACAGTACTCCCTCTCTCTCAGTTTACAGGGCGTGCGCGTACCCCTAGGTCGTCAATTTGACCAATCTAATACAAGTCATATATTACAAAAAATATATCAATATAAATTTCAGATGTTCTATTTTCAAAAGACATAAATTTTGTGTTATATAGTTTATATTAGGATGATAAAATTGACAACCTAGGTATACACGTAGGACTTGTAAACTGAGACGGAGGGAGTAAAATGAATTTATAGTTGCAGAAACATGTCCTGATCAACACTCTGATGAAAAGCTCTTCCGGGTGAAAATGCACTCTAATCAGTTTTTTTTTTGGGTGATGATGTTACCTGAATCTTATGTCATTCATTTGTTCTTTAGATGTCACAACTTGCCACTGTCCTAGCCTTCTGGTATTGGAACAAGACCGAAGGGTGATAACATTCAGAGTTAATTAATAACATTACGTGGGTAAACCCAAAATGATATTGCGAAGCTTGGTAGTGCTAGGGCACATGGCTATCGCTCAGGGATATCTGATAGCCACAACAGGAAGAAGAAAACAGAGCAGCACCTGCCTGCATGACCTCGTAGCTCTCCTACTTCAGTACATGCATGAACAGTTGAACACACAAACCAGACGATTCACATAGGCGCATATTTCGCAGCGAGTATCACTGCCAAAGTATGGAGTATAACCGATCGATAATCCCTGAGTTTATGCCGGGCAAGCGTCGCCTCCTTTGAGCTCCATCCCGTCGACCTCCGGCGTGGTGGCCGTCGACTGATGCCGGTAGAGCGCCGTCATGAGCGGCGTCGCGATCACCGTGGTTGTCAGTGCCATGATCACGAAGATGGCGAACGTCGTGTCGTCCAGCACCTGCACGCACATGAGCCCGTGAGTCCCCGTACGTAACAACTGATAATTACATTTACAACGTCCGTGTGTATACAAAGTAGTAGTACTCACCTTCTTCTCCTTGCCGATGTTGAGCACGATGAGCTCCACTAGCCCCTTGGCGCTCATGGCCACGCCGAGGGCGGCCGCCTCGCGCCTGGCCATGCCTGTCCCGGCGACCGCCACCGCGAACGTCCCGGCGAACTTCCCCACCACGGCCACGGCCACCACGAGCGCCACCATCCCCCACGCGGCCACGCCCTGGACGTTGTCCACATTCGTATGCAGTCCGCTCGTGGCGAAGTAGAGCGGCAGCATCAGCCCGGACACCAGCGGCGCCACCTTCTCGCCGATGCGCTCCGCGAAGCCCTCCTCACGGGGCATGGCCAGCCCGAACACGAACGCGCCGAAGACGGGGTGCACGCCGATGGCGTCGGTCACGGCGCCCGCTAGGAGCGCGCACGCGACGGCGCATGAGCAGGTCAGGTTGCTGTCCGAGCTGCAGGGGCCTGTGCGGCGCGCCAGCCGCGCCATGAGAGGGCGGAGCGCGAAGAACGTGAACGCCATGAAGACGGCGCCCGACGAGAGGATGTAGACCGGCGCGAGAGGGGGTCCCTTCGGCTCGCGGCCACCGCCGGACACGGCGAGAGCGAGAGCAAGGAGCGTCCACGCGAAGACGTCGTTCACCGCGGCGGCGGCCATGGCGGTCTCGCCGAAGGGCACTCCGAGGAGGCCGAGCTCCTTGAGGATGCAGGCGAGCACGGGGAGAGCGGTCACCGAGAGCGCCGCGCCGAGGAACACGCACAGCGAGAGGTATGAGGCTTGGCGGGGCGCCGGGATGGCGAGGTCGAGGAGCGGCACGATGCCGGCGGCGGCGAGCAGCGGAGGTACGATGCCGGCGGCTGCGATGGCCACGCTGCGGGGTCCCACGCGACGAACGGCGCGGAAGTCGAGCTCGAGGCCGACCAGGAAGAGGAAGAGGAGCAGGCCGAGGCCCGACACAGTGTCTAGCGCGGGGGTGCTCCACTCCGGGAAGATCGTGCGGCGAAAGGGGCCCAACCGGCCCAGGGCCGAAGGTCCGAGCAAGATGCCGCCCTGCGCAAATAAGACATGCTAAGCATTTACAAGCAATTCTTTAAAAAACATTTACAAGCGATCTAAAAAAAGCTTATACATTTTTTGGTCGAACTTCTAAGCATCTAGGAGTATTATTATCAGTATTTGTTACTTCTACCGAGCATCAAGCCTAGCCGAGAAGCACAAATTTTGTGCAACTTTGGGTCTAGAAATGTGCACTTGGAAAATGCATATCTCTAACCCTTAATCCTAAAGTTGCGGATAATTTCAAAAATGTACAACCACCGAATTAACTTCTACTCCCTCCGTTCCCAAATACTTGTCTTTCTAGGCATTTTAAATGGACTCAACATACGGATGTATGTAGACATATTTTAAAGTGTAGATTCACTCATTTTTCGCCGTATGTAGTCACTTGTTGAAATCTCTAGAAAGACAAGTATTTAGGAACGGAGGGAGTAGCTTTTTCGCAAAATAAATAAATTAACCTCTAGCTAAAGAAAAAAAAACTACTCGTTAATACCATGTGATACCCTCTAAATTATGTGCCAAATGTGTTAGTACCCTCTAAAATACAGGCTGGGCTGCCATGGCCTGGGCTGCTTGGCCCAGCCACACGCCTTTGCATGTTGGGTGGGAATGCACTATAATGACGATGGATTAGAAAAATACTTTTGAATGTAGCCTGTATATAAGTACAAATATTCCTAAAATTAGTTGTGTTCATAAAAAATAACTCACTCGCAAAAAAAAAAGGATCTAAAATAACCAACGGCCGGGTAGTAGTACCATTAACAATTTATATTCATCACATTTTGTTTATCTCTGTGCAGCACGCAAATAAACCTGTTTTTTTACTCTTTTGCTCATACATATTGTATTCACACATCAGCGTATAAGATGTTTTTTAATTTCTTCAAAACTGGTCAATGTATTCAAAAAAATCAAAATAAAAACCTACATAGAGGTTGGGAGCCAACAATTACTGTTTGAATTCTAATTCGAGCTGACCTCAGTGTAGAACTGCACACACCAATCAATTCATTCAAAGCTTAAATTATGGAAGAGTGCCGAACATTATACTCCAACACTCAGCATTGCAAAGCTACCAGAAAAGGTCGAGTGTTTTCTTTTTTGCCTGGAAAGAAAAAGTTGAGTCTGTAGTCTAGGATCCTTCCACGATATATGGCTCGCGCCTATTCTAGGTCTAGGAAAAGCGTCTAGTAAATTCCTCGTAGTTCTCTTTACGTGCACAGGATCGTGTGATGTCAAACGCATGTCAAGCAGGGCAGCAGAACGGGTTGAGAACGTCACGTCGCGGGAGTCGACAATTCTTGATGTGTCAGCCAACATGCAACAGTATATGCACCAATTGTGCAGCATTACCGGGCGGTCATTTTTTTGCCTGTCATTTTCAGATGATGGTCTGAATTGATCGCCAACATCTTCTCCTCTGAAATGATTTGGAGATTGCTCGCCACGCCGCATGTTGGCGAATCTTCTACTCGTGGATGTCGTCACGTCTATATGGCAGCTAGTATTTTTTTTTATATACACGTATAAAAATGTATGAGTTAGCGCTTGGTCCAATCAAGCATTCTTAGAGCATTACTAGTAGAACCCTCAAACCTTCAAACCTCTAAAAATAACTGCTTTTTTACAATTTTCGCGGAAAAAACGCCGTAGACTAGAACCTCTAAACCCTCAAACCCGTAAAAAAATTTAGAGGTCCAACCCTCAAACCAGTTTGCAATCCGTAGAAGTAGGGGTTGAGAGGAAAATCGCCCCCCCCCCCAACCCGCACTCGCTCGCTCGCTCCTCGCTTGCGCGGGAGCCAACTGCTCCTCCTCCCCGGCCTCCTTCTCCGGCCATGGAGGG
>NC_057795.1:448909032-448933980 GCF_018294505.1 Triticum aestivum | reverse complement strand
GCTGGCCGAAGGCGGCCGGCCGTGGGCCTCGAGGGGCTTCGGCCAAGGTTGTCGGCTCGTCCCCGGCCGTGAAGAAGCCGCGGAAGAAGCCCGCCGCCGCGGCCGCGGCCCCGCCCGCCACCGTCTCCGAACCTCCTCCCGCCGCGCACGAGGTGTTCGAGGAAATGGCAACCCCATCCTCGTTCATGGACCTCCTCCAAAACGCGGAGGTGGACCTCGGAGCTCCGCCTCTAGACCCCTTTAGGGTTGGTGACGACTTGGAGGAAAAGGAGGAAGATGAGGAGGATGAAGGGGATGACGAGGAGGAGGTGGCCGAGATAGGGGTGGAGGCATTCACCGCCGCTTCCCGCCCACACGCTCGGTCGACAAACTACACCGAGGCGGAAGATGTCCTCTTGGTTCGTGCTTGGGCAGCTGTGCGAATGGATGCTACCACCGGCACCGATCAAACCGGTAAATTGTATTGGCAAAGGATCGAGGACGTCTATTGTAGGATCAAGCCGAAGAATAGTGGGTTCATCCATCGCACTTTCCGGTCGCTTCAAGGCCGGTGGGAGTTGATCAAGCCCACTTGTTCTCGTTGGAGTGCGGTCATGGACCAAGTGAGGGATGCACCACCTAGTGGAACCGTGGAGAGTGACTATGTGAGTACATATTTCTTCACTATTTTGATTATGTGTGTGCACTATGCTATTGGTGGGTTCTTATGTGATTTATGTGTGGTTGATAGGAGAAAATTGCCGGCTTGAGGTACAAGGAGATGGCCGCTTCCAAGGGCAAGCCATTCCCATTTAAGCATGTTTGGTCAATTCTTCAAACCTTTGACAAGTGGAAGTTGAGGGATCAAGAGACCGCACCCAAGAAGTCGGCAATGCTAAGGATGGACGATAGTGAAGATGAGGAGGAGAGGAACGTGGGCAAGCCCGAGGGAAACAAGAAGGGCAAAGCTAAGGGTGAAGATGGAAGAAGAGGCGTCAAGCCTAAGGAAGAAGACGGACCACATGATGAAGGCAAGAGAGGAATTGACAACGAAGACATTGGAGATGAAGCTTCTTATCACCGAGAAGAAGAAAAGAGGTCAAGCTTGCACAAGTTGAAGCAAAACGTGAAGAAGCAAAGCGCAAGGCCGAGTTGGAGGAGAGGATGATCAAGCTCAAAGAGGCAAAGGTATGGAAAGAACTCATGGTGGAAGAGAAAGAGCACATGATGATGTCCAAGAAGGACATGGATCAAGACCAATTGCAATGGTGGAAGGACTACAAGGAGGACATCGCGGAGAGGAAGAGGATGTTCCGTGTTGCGTCCTCTACTTTTCGAGGTGACACTCCGATGAGTAGTTCTGGTGATGGTGGTGTGTACGACTCCACCGGTGCCGATGGAGATGCTTGATGGAGCCCGCTTGTGGTCTAGGAGATGGCGCCGAGGTGCAACTTTTGGTGATGGTGCCGATGAGAGGAGGAATATGATGATTCTGTGATGTAAACTATTAAAACATGCATCAATGATTGTCATTTGGTAGTTTGTTTGGAAGTTGATTGTGTTCTTGTTGTCATAAATTGTGAGATGTCAAATGATAGATTTAAAGGTTGGGGTTGAGGCAAAGACTAGAACCCTCAAATCCAACCCTTAAAGCAGTTTACGGGTTGGGTTTGAGGGTTCTAGTATTTGCCCCTATTTTTCAACCCTTAAAAGTGTTAAAAGGTGGCACTTTTCAACCCTTAAAAGTGCTTTAAGGATTTGAGGGTTTGAGGGTTCTACTAGTAATGCTCTTAGTCATTCATGATAATTACTGTACCAACTGAGTCAAACAATTACAGATCCAAGGTTCATAATAATAATAATAAAGTTCAGAATTTTAGCTGGAACCTTACCCCTCAATCCCTCTTCTCTGATAATTTCGTACTCCCTAATTAAAATCTATTATCATCTACCACGGCAAAAAATAAAAGAACTAGTATCTACAATAATGAGTACACTTGCATTGTAAATCTGGTTTCACACTTTTTCTCATATACATTTCTGTTGCAATTTCCATATACTATTAGTATGCCTATGCGGAAACGTTTTTCAAATAATAGTACTGTATAATTTAATATGCGGTACATATTGCCTAAAATGGACTATATTGTATGTACACTATTGCTAGTTGGCGTTAATGACCCTCTTTTCGGGATATAACGCTGCAACCGGCATCAAGCCATGTAATCCTCCTTCTTAAAATAAGTGTCTCTGATTTAGTATAAATTTAGTAGGGAGTATGACTCAGAACTCTAGTTATTATGTTCTTCGCCATATATATCATCACCCACATAAAATGAAAGTTGAAAGAGCATATATATGCATATGAATACCAGGATCTCGGCGATGACCCTAGGCTGGCGTAGGGGCTTGAGGGCGAAGGCGAGGCCCTGCGTGATGACGAGCACGACGGCTATCTGCACCGCCAGGAGCGGCAGCGCGAAGTCCAGAGGGTTCTCTCCCTGCCACAGGCCGTCCGATGCCATCTTCACGGCCATGCTTATGCTCTACTGCTACCTAGTTCTGCACACACCCAACGGCTGCGATATGCTCTCTCAAAGAAGAACGGCTGGGATGGTAATCTTGATGCGCCTTTGTGTGTGCATGCATGCATGTGCTGGTGGCTGTGCCTTGTACTGAAATGCGCTCCCAATTTATAGGCGCGGATCGACAAGCAATCTGGCTAGCTACCCCGTGTACCTGATGATTCATTAGCTTAGTGGCCTTCTCTATCATTATAAAGCGGGGGAATGGGGTGTACATTTGGACGGACGCGGGGAATGCTCAACAACTCCTGTACATGAATGAAAATTCGATACTTCCCTCTGTTGAAACGGAGCTTTAGATATATTACAGGTCAACTCTCAATCTTTTTCTTCTTCTTCTGGAAACACAGTAAAGACGCAGGTGATCACATACACACACTCACCCCTACGAACACACGCGCACAAGTCTTACCCCTGTGAGCACCTCCTAGAGACGAGCCGGCATGTCTTAGGATTTACGAAGTCGCTACACATGTCTCGTAGTTGACGTCTGAAATAAATCCAAAAAGATTGCGACCATATGTGCCAAGTTTAGGACTTGAACCCGGTGGGCAGGTTTCTGCACAAGAAAGTTTGATCTCCGGTATTAGATTTGGAAACTTGAAAGAAAAATATTGTGCATACGATATCAAGAAGTATTTTTAGAGTATTAAAATTTTGCTACCCATTACTTAGTGGCCAACGATACATTTTATTGTGCAGGGAAATTTGTTAATAATAAAAAATTTGAAAAACATAATTGGAATTGTAAAACAACAATAGTGATAATAACAAATACAAATCATGACAAAGATATTAGAAAAATTGAAAAGGGGGACTTGGAAAATTGTTTAACTTCTACTTTAATTTCCTCCATTTTCTCAATATTTTATGACCATAAGTAATACTCCCTACAAAGTTGTACAAAACCAGAGACACTTATTTTAGGGCGGAGGAAATATATCTTTCCCATGTTGTATTTAAATAAATTATATATTTAAATTTATAAATTTGAATGTCCCCCCTCTAATATAGTCTTTCTTTTTTCACCTTTTTCCTTTTGTCTCCACTTTAGCTATTTATTTTATTTTTATCTAAAATTTGGACAACATAGGTTTATTTTCACATGAATATTACATCGGCGAAACAAATTGACACGTAAATGCCATGTCAGCCAAATCAAGTTGCCATGGACATTATAAGCGGTGTTTAAGAGTTGACGAGCATCTTCTAACAGGTATTGATCTCTCAAAGTAGAACCACTAAGCCTACCACAATACGGACACATGCCTGTATTATTTTTTTGAAAAAGCCTAAGATCACATCTTAAGTAACATAAAGTCTTTATCGAAAAAGGCTCTCGTCCCGCTTTATATATAAAGCAATGACCAACAATAATCCGGTACAAACACACGTCACCACAACACACGCACACATCCAAGGCAAGATACATAGGTGTTGAGCGCAGCCACACTACCCAAGCACTACAATAGCAGTCGGGTCCTCGAACGTGAACATGTCACCGTGAAGAGATGAAGCTGCATACGACGAACCGTGGGCTCCAAGGCGGCGCCTTCAGGAAGGATACGACACCGGAGCGCCGCCACCGCCCGACCCGAGAGTCAGAGTTTCCCCTGAAGCAATACGACGGGCAATGATGACCGCGACGACGCCTTCAAGAAGGGAACGAGCTTCGCCGCCGCCGGTCCGTCCGGAGATAGAACAGGTTTTACCCCGGCCATACTCACCGCCACCGAACGCCACACCCCGGCGACCATGCCGCCCACACGACCATGGTTACCGGGAAGCACCAAGCCACGAGCTTTGCCCAAGAGCACCGCGACACCACCATCAGGGCCGCCGCCCCGGCATCCAAGACCTCGACGCCACCTCACCCGCCACCCACCGCTACCCCAGCCAAAGAGACGAGTGGAAAGGCCCCGCCTTTAGCACCCCTGAGCTGCCCCAACGCCGACACCTAATAGGCCGGCCAAAATTGGCCTCCATCGGCCCGTCCTGCTGCCAGGCGCGAGACGAGCTCGGTCCTACAGTCGGGCATGAGACAAGTCCGGTCCTACTGCCCGGCGCGAGACAAGCGTGGTCCTGCTGCCGGGCACGAGATGAGCACGGTCCTGCTGCCGGGCGCGAGACGAGCACGGTCCTGCTACCGGGCGCGAGACGAGCTCGGTCCTGCTGCCGGGCGCGAGACGAGCGATGTACCGCGACTGGGAGAGGGCCAACTCTTCGATGAAGATAGCGCCGAAATGACGAGGAGAGGAATCGAAGATCGACAAGGGCGCTCACAGACGGGCCGACACCAAAGAAGTCCAATTGCCGCCGTGAAACGACTCAGACCACCACCATGAGCCACCACCACGCCGTGGCAGCCCACATCCACGCCGGGACCCCGAGGGACAGCCCCGAACCGCCCGTCGGCAGCCATGGGCCAGATCCGAGCTGATCTGACCGGCAACACCGCCTCCCGCTGCAGCTGCGACGCGCCACCGAGGTCCATGGCCATAGCCCCGACCTTATCAGGCCGCAACCCGCCCCGCGCCGGCCCCGGGCCAGGCCACGCCTACCACCTAGCCACCCCGACGGAAGCTCAGATCCGCCGAAGAAATCGCGCCGCCCCCCGCATCACCTCCAAAGAAGCAACGCCCAGAGAGCACGCCGGCCCCCACATCTCCCAGCAGCCCTCCACGCCGCCTCCGCCAGCCTCCCGAGTCGTCTAAGAGACCGCCGGTGCCGCGCCGCAGCGCCCTGCCCAACGCCGCGCCACCACACGAGGGGGCCGCCCCGCGACGACCCTGCCTCGCAGGAGGGGAGGCCAGGGCCCCGCCGCCGCCGCATCCGGCCGGGCTTTGCCCGGCGGCGTGCCCTGGCGACGGCGAGGAGGAGAGGAAGGGAGGGAGAAGTCTTTACAAACACATCTTACAGAAAAAAGAAAATTACATCCAGTTTCTTAGGGGTTCTGAAATCTTCTGCCTCCTGCATCCACCACGAGCACGCCATGAGCAAAAATGGATGGTGCCTCAGGGCCTCCGCCTTGATGGAGCAAACTTGTTTAAACTCAGGAGCTTAGATTTTTTTTCTTGAAAACTACTGTAACAATACCATGGCTATGTCCAAACCGATACGACCATCTCCAGATCTATGTACCTATAAACATTATCTGGATTTTCATACTTCGGCATTGACAAAAAATGCGCACATACATATAGCGAGGCCACATAAAATGCACGCGCAGAAACTGATGCCTGCCTATCGGGGAAACATACACATGCATGGCATATGGTTCACAAATCATGCCACCACCCAGGGGAGAAACAGTAGACATACACCGCACATGCATCAAGTGAGCAAGGTCGGCAGGGTGCCGGAGAACTCCTGCCACCCGCTCCCACTAACGGAGCGGCAAAGGTGGTGAGTGGCGACTCTACGAGCCATGCGACTTCGACATTCCTTTCTCCGAGACGTTCCTCGAGCATGTGGACGAGGACGGCACAGCTCCATCCAAGCTTACAGGTCAACACCGTGACGCCGATTGTGCGTGCACGTCTGAAAAAGGCAGCACGCAGGTAGCAGAGAGCGAGAGCAGCTATCCATCTGGATTCGGGAGTATATCTGATGGCATGCATGATCACACAAGGTTGGAGCGGCCTGATTGGCACAGCAGCTCAGTGCGCTCCCCAGCTGATCACTGGATGTCGACTAGATTAGAGTTTAGTTTAACGAGCTAAGCTTGGGACTGGTTGGAGGCCATGATTGACGAAAACATTTCCGAGGATCTATCTGTGAGATTGATTGGAAAGGTTTGCACCACCGAGATATGCTGCCAGGACTAATTAAGTTGTTTGTGGACGCGCTTTGGTGGTCTGACATGTCATTTCTGGATTGGGTGATCTGATTGTGGTAGACTGCCACCTCATTCTGACTTGTCATTGGGCTAGTGGAGAGCGAATGAGCTTCAGCAGAATGCTAGCCCACACGCAAGCACCAACAATGCCATGTCATCCGATGATTAGCTAAGCATTGGATTCACGGAGCATAAGATTGATCAAGTCAACACTAATCACTAGCGCCGTAGCGCCATTTCTGCATTGGTTTATTTAGTCACAATTACATGTCGTCCAAGAGCTGAGAAGCACATGTGCCAAAACTAATTAATTTGTTTGTGTTCTCACAAGAAAAAGAAAAATACTCCCTTCGATCCATATTAATTGTCGCTGATTTAGCACAACTTTGTACTAAATGGATCAGAGTAAGATGTTTTCGGGAGGGCTTTGGTGGTCCGACATGTCATTACTGGATTGGTTGATCTGACTATCGTAGACTGGCACCTCGTTCTAACTTGTCATTACCTCATTGGACTACTGGAGAGCAGATGGTTCATAACACACACACATGCATGTAGAATGCCCACTAAGGGCATCTACAATGGTGACTCGCAAATTTCCTTCCGCGTCTATCCACGGATAAGGGGGCCAATCCGCGGACACGAATGCGGGAAGCCGCCATCCAACGATATCCTATATATATCCGTCAGTAAATCCAAATCAAATGTAGTTCGATCCACAAAGCGCGCCGAATTTGGCATGTCGGATCACAACCAAAAAGAGGCAAGTGTGCTTAGTTTTTACATGCCTGAATCCAAAACAACATCAGTCGGCAGTCCGTGTATTTCTGCCTTGCCGGACCGGCAATCCCACCCGTCTGCTCCCCGATCAAGGTGGTGCCGTCACCGCAGTGTAGGCAGCCTCCGCCTCCGTATTTGCATACGCCTCCGTGTCGTCCTCGCCGTCCGTCGCCGCTAACAGATCTTTCTGCTGCTGCAACATCTGGTAGCGAACGGGTACACAACGATCCTTGCGTCGGCATCCAAAGAGTCCACATTCAAATGCCCACAATACTTGGACACGGTCTCTTGGATGGTGTACCATCGATGATTGAGGGACTTCCATTCACGGCTGCGGATCACCGCGTTGGAGTAGGGCACGAAATGCTTGTGTTCATGGAACCATATCTGAATATTCCTCCAAAAGGTTGTGCCCTTTTGCTTCGTGCCATGGATCGGATCAGTACTAGTGGCCAACCATGTGTCGCACAACAACTCATCCTCCTACATGTTGAAACTTTCTCCTCTACCCTTCTTCTTCGGATCGCCAACGGTATCATCTGGATCATCGTCCTCGCTGTCCTCCTCCTCCTCCCCATCTGGTTGATGCTGTCCAGCGGCCCAATGATGTTGTTACTGTGTGCCATCACCGATCTGTGTGTAGGACTGCTGCGTGGTCGTCTGAGTTGTAGGGTTGCTGCTGTTGGTAGTTGCTAGACTAGGTAGGATCCGAGTCTTCCACCTGGCCGTCCTCATAGCCCCCTCCTTCTCCCTCGCCTTCATCATGGATGATGTCGAGCATCTCCCTGTCCGGGTCGACATACGCTGACTCCCCCGCTCTAGGCATTGCAGCAAACACAGGTGCGTTGGAGCTCAAGGAAGGGCGACAACGAGGAATGTCCATCAGGGTTTTCCATCCCCGCGGGGAGGTCAGCGCGACGGAGGGAGTGGACCGGCGGGTGGTCTGGTGGAGGCCGGAGCAGTCGGAGTGAGCGAGGCTAGTAGAGGGGGCGGTGGCGGAGTGGACTGGGAAGGATTTAGAAGGGTACAGGAGATGGAGGGCGAGGGCATCAGGCGGCTGGGAGAGCCTGAGACTGAGACATCGGGCGGTGAAGACGGGAATTGCGACCAGGACAGAGATGGGAATGACGACGACGAGAGAAGCTGGAACCATGGCCCGACGGAGCTACAACCATGGGCAGCGGAGCTGCGTACTATAGCGTTTTGGGGCACCAATTTTGATTCGACCTAGGCTCGGGGGAAGCTGCATCCAACCTGCGTCCAGCATGGTGAGCGGCTACGAACAACAACGAGTGGGAGGCGCAGTGTTGCTTCGAGGCCGCCGGGGCGTGGAGCTGCCCGCGCCCGCAGTGGCGTATGTTTTTCCCCCATCGCTCTGATGAAAAGCTTGCCGTGGTGACCCGACACCTCGCCGCGGTCGCCAGTTCCAGCAAAACCGAGGCACGGTTGCAGCTCCAACATCAAACGGTTGCAGCATCCCTCCCCGCACTGGTATAGTCACCATGGAAAAGCTCGCGGGTGTCCGACCATTGCAGCAACTGCGAGCCGCAGTTCCAGCTTCTGGCCATGGCAGTGCCAACTTTCTGGAGCCTTAGTTGCAGCTTGCCTCTCCCGCCTTGCGGATTGAAGCTCCCAGCCTCGCCGCTCGCAACACCCGTTCACAGTGCAGGCTGCCGTGGCCACGGAAGTACATCATGGTGTCTTCTCCGTCGCCGTTCGCGGTCTCCATGTTGAGCGCGCGAAGCGGCACGAACACAATGAGCACCACGGCACACCACCCAACAGCAAGAATGGTTGAAACCGCCCTCCCACGTTCTGAGGAAGAAGAAGTACGAAAGAAGGGAAAAACCGATTCGCAGGAGTCGCACTCCTGACGGATCGCAAGGCTGGCGTGCGACCGACCCAATCTTGGGTCCGCGCCCTCGGATGAATCTTATTGTCCAGACCGCATAACTCATAGCCGTAATTCAGACATGGCTGATTTTGGTAAGTGGGCTATTGTACACATAACGCATGCTCGAATGTCGAGGTGAGATGAAAAGAGGCAACCAAACTTAATAGCATCTACAATTGTGATGATGTAGAGTCTATGCGCATGCTTTACATGATAAGATCCCAGTTTTTTCACATGGACAAGACAAGACGCTTAGGCACATGGATTTGCTCCCAAATAACATGCCTACGAGTTTGAAGAGCAAATTATAGTGTTTCTTCATGTTGTAGGTCATAACGAGAGGTTTAGGGTGATTCACAACACCTTTAGGTGAACCATAGTCTGTATGGATCACTGCTCACCAGTTGACTCATAGCTCACCATTTGCATACAACACCTTTAGATTGAGTCATCTTCATCGCTCCACTCAAACTCCACTAAACTTTGAAGAGTGGAAGAGAATCATCATATATACAACCTTTCGACTAGGTACCTTTTAGGACAGTAATCATACAATGCATAGTCCCACAAACAAGCCACGTGCTTGCTGATATACATCATTGATAGTGTCCAAGGACTATCTTTATTCATAAACACAAGGAAATATCATCATACATGATTGCCTCTAGGGCATATCTCCAACAAGCAAGTATGGGGATCATGAATTGATTTGGTGGAGGTGTAGTCCCACAAACAAGCCACGTGCTTGCTGATATACATCATTGATAGTGTCCAAGGACTATCTTTATTCATAAACACAAGGAAATATCATCATACATGATTGCCTCTAGGGCATATCTCCAACAAGCAAGTATGGGGATCATGAATTGATTTGGGTCCAAATCAATTCATGATCCCCATACTTGCTTGTTGGAGATATGCCCTAGAGGCAATCATGTATGATGATATTTCCTTGTGTTTATGAATAAAGATAGTCCTTGGACACTATCAATGATGTATATCAGCAAGCACGTGGCTTGTTTATGGGACTATGCATTGTATGATTACTGTCCTAAAAGGTCCCTAGTCGAAAGGCTGTGTGGACGCGCAACCAACTAGACTAGCATATGACACGATCGATGGCTTGGTCTCACTAGGATGCTAACCAGATAATATGGACGCGGAAGTATCTGGTCGGATTCGACGTAGTCGGATCCGAGTCGGATAGACCCAACCATGAGACGCAACAATATGTCATCTGTGAGTCTCTAGTACAACATACGTTCTATGTCCTAAGACCTGAGCTGACACATGTACTCCGGATGGTGACAGACTTGCTTTGGGCCAACCAAATGCTACTCCGTGACTGGGTAGTTACAAAGGTAGGTTTCGGGCTTGTCCAGACCCATGCTGTGAGACATGGTCAAGCAAGATGGGATTTGCCCATCTGATCAGGAGAGATATACTCTGGTCCCTTCGTGTGATCCGACCAGGATAAGCATGGCCACGCGACAAGGATTATGAGATAATCCGGTTTGTGGTCGACATCACTGGAACGAGAAAGAGGTCGGGCTAGCACAAGGATGACAGACTCGCCTTGAGCCTGACAACATATATCGTGTGGCAAAAGGAATAGAAGTGTGATGTACAGGTTCGCCAACTGGCTTCATTGTCTACTTGGTGGTCGGCACGCCTTGCTAGAGGCCGCTGCGAGCCGAGCAGATCGGAGGTGATTCGACCTGCGACCAAGCCGACTTGAACCTAAGGGGTCGCGCGCTTAAGGGAAGGAACCTGTGAGGCCGGATCGGACTCCACGAGTCAGATGTGATCCTACTCGGACTCATATCCCGGCCGAACAAACTTTAGGCTTTAGGATCCGTGTAAGGCCCAAGTGTTGAGCCCACAACGGATGCCTATATAGTGGAGGTGCGGCACACTCAAAGGATTGATCGCTTCGGCACTGTCAATAGGGCTTTGCATGTGTTGCGAATAGCCACCTCCACTCACTGGCGACTGTGTGGTCGGAACTAGCAGTCCGCCGCACGGTGTTCCTCCTGCACACGCGGATACCGTTAGAGGTGGTGCACCTGCGCTGCTCTGGCGAACCTATACATGGGGATCCGACCGGCTGTTCGAGGGAGATCATACGAGGAGGAGATGATCCACGCGGACACGCTGCCCCAACTCTACTTCCGTTGCACGGCATTGCACATCTAGTGGTAACGATCTGCGATCCATTCCCGTAGCATGTTCCTGGATGTTCTGCGCGTAGGAAAACTTGAATTTGCAGTCGACTCACCCTATCGTAGAACCCTACAGTGGTATGAGAGCCTCTGCTATAGGATTTCGATTCAGATCGTATGCATATTAGAGATGTGGATGCGGCAGATGAGATCTGTTGTCGTTGATGAGATCGGCTGTGTGCATGGTTGATGAGATAAACTACACATGGGGATCGATGTGGCTATGTTTTCTGATGATAAGAGTCGATGAGGTCGTGACACAACCTACCCCTACTAGTCGGTATCCGCCATCGGGATTAACAGTGAAACGTAAACCCGAATCGGACTTGGGATGATCGATGAGATCGGTCAGATCAGAAAATTCAGCATGATCAGAGTTCAGATGTGATATGTGATTTCCAAAAACATCAGGCACTGCCCCTTCGAACCCCGCCCGCTAACCGGCTAGCGGGACTGCCATGTGCATAGCGCCTTGTATTTCGTACACGATCACTCAAACCGATAGAATGCAATTCTATGCGTAACTTTGTTTTGCAGGTTTGATGTGAATAGTATGACTCATGTGTATGTGATGCATGTGTGTCATGTTTGTCAGCCGGTAGGAGGCAAAGTGTTGTCATTATGATGTATAACGACTCGCGTGTCGAGTTGTGACTCAATGTAAAATTCATTACTAGTTGTAGTAGTTGGATAATAGAGATCAGGTTGGTGGCTTGGCATCCCGGCGTGACAAACAAGATGGAGTTCCTAGATGGTCATCGGAGTCGGAGCCGACCTGGAAGAACATCCATGAAGGAGCCATATTATTTCACAATACATGTTTATTTCTGATTGCTATGCTTCTTGTTTTCTATGCATGTTAGAATGATAGAAAGATCCCTCATTAATATCAAGTAATTTGCCATTCCTGATGTTGCACCTTCGCACGTCAAGTATGTCTAGTGGTGGGCTCATAAAATTGGGGTGATACTAGGTGTCCTTGAACTAAAGGGTTCATGTCAGACACGGACATGCACTGCATGAGGTTAACTTGACAAGACTATAAAAATGGTTTTCGGCCTTGTGGCAAAGAAGGTTGGGGCCGGGGTATACCGATAGGAGTCGTATAGAGATACGATTAGCAAGGAGTTGCTTACCGGATAGGCATGTTGTCTAGCAGTGATGCTAAAGCCCACTAGTCGCATGTGCTAGTCGGATCCTGAATCACTGAGAGTTTGTGGAGGGATGCCGACTTCAGTGGGAGTATTTCTATTTAAGGCTATAATTACTCTACATAAACACATTGCTTTGTGATAGCATATTTTCTGTTTTAGATCAATGGCACCACCCGCTCAACCCAACTTTGGATTGAAATCAATTCTGGAAAAGGATAAACTGAATGGAACAAACTTTACCACTTGGTATAGAAAATTTGAGAATTGTTCTCAAGCATGATAAAAAGGAATATGTTCTAGAGGATCCACTTCTAGAGGAACCTGCCGATAATGCTAATGCCACAACCAGGAATGCCTACCAGAAACTCGTTGATGAATCAAACAAGATCAACTGCCTCATGATGGCTTGTATGGAGCCCGATTTGCAGTAGCATTTCGAAGATGTTCTTGCTTTTGATATGATCGAGAGTCTCAAGAGCATGTTTCAGATGCAGGCTAGGACCGAAAGGTTCAACATCTGGTGATCCTTGATGGATTGTAAGCTGAAGGAAGGTGATCCACTGAGCCCCCATGTGATCAAGATGATCGGATAGGTGCAAGCTTTGGATCGGTTGGGCTTCCCGCTCTTGGATGAGTTGGCTACTGATGCAGTTCTGGGTTCTCTTCCGCCTAGCTATGGGACGTTCATGTCAAACTATCATATGCATGTCATGGATAAGAAGCTCACTGAATTGCATGAGATGCTCAAGATGGCAGAGCAAGATATTAAGAAAGAAACACATCAAGTGTTGATGGTGCAGAAATCAGCTAAGTTCAAGAAGAGTTGGTCCAAGAAAAAGGCTAAGGCCAAGGGCACGGAGATGGTAACCTCTGTCGCTGCACCGAAGTCAGGACCGAACTCAAAGACCATTTGATATCACTGCAAGGAAACTGGTCACTAGAAGAGGAATTGTAGCAAGTGGCTTGCAGAGCATGGCAATAAGGCCGGGAATGCTACTTCAGGCAAAGGTACACTTGTTGCATATGTACATTTACCTTGCTGACATACCTAGTAGCTCTTGGGTATTTGATACTGGATTGTTTGTTCATATTTGCAACTCGGTGCAGGGGCTGGTAAGAACTAGGTGTGTGGAACAAGGGGAGATTGACATCAGGGTCGACAACAAAGCAAGAGTTGCTGCGTTGGAGGTCGGCACGATGCAGCTCCAGCTTCCTTCATGATTTATTTTGGAATTGAATAATTGTTATTACATTCCTGCACTTAGTCGGAACATTATTTATGCCTCATGTTTGATGAGTCAGGATTATGAATTCAATTTAAATGACAACGGTTGTTCGTTTTATTTGAATGGTATGTTCCATGTCTATGCACCCATTGTTGATGGGCTATTTATATTGAGTCTGGAACAGGAACAAATCTATAACGTGAATGTCAAGAGGCATAAGCCTAATGAGATAAATCTGACTGATGACCCACAAGTATATGGGATCAATTGTAGCCTTTTCCATAAGTAAGAGTGTCAAACCCAACAAGGAGCAGAAGGAAATGACAAATGGTCTTCAGCAAGGTAATGTCTGCAAGTGCTAAAATTGTAAGTAATAGAGTAGTTTTATAGCAAGATAATTTCTAACGAGCAAGTAACGGTAGTAGTAACAAAAGTGCAGCAAGGTAGACCATTCCTTTTGAGGCAAAGGACATGCCAAAACAGTCTCTTATGATAAGCAAAGTGTTCTTGAGGATACACGAGAATTTTATCTAGTCACTTTCATCATGTTGGTTCAATTCGTGTTCGCTACTTTGATAATTTGGTATGTGGGTGGACCTGTGCTTAGGTGTTGTTCTTACTTGAACAAACCTCCTACTTATGATTAACCCCCTCGCAAGCATCCGCAACTACGAGAAAAGTGTTAAGAATAAATTCTAACCATAGCATTAAACTTTTGGATCCAATCGGTCCCTTACATAATAGCGCATAAACTAGGGTTTAAGCTTCTGTCACTCTCGCAACCCATCATCTAATAACTACTCCACAATGCATTCCCTTAGGCCCAAATATGGTGAAGTGTCATGTAGTCGACGTTCACATGACACCTCTAAGGGAATCACAACATACATATCATCAAAATATCGAACACATATCAAGTTCACATGATTACTTGCAACATGATTTCTCCCATGACCTCAAGAACAAAAGTAACTACTCACAAATGATAATTATGCTCAAGATCAGAGGGGTATTAAATAGCATAATGGATCTGAACATATAAACTTCTACCAAATAAACCACATAGTAATCAACTACAAGATGTAATCAACACTACTAGTCACCCACAAGCACTAATCTAAAGTTCTGGTACAAAGATTGAACACAGGAGATGAACTAGGGTTTGAGAGGAGATGGTGTTGTTGAAGATGTTGATGGAGATTTCCCTCCCCATGATGGGAGAGTTGTTGCTGATGATGATGACGATGATTTCCCCCTCCGGTAGGGAAGTTCCCCCGGCGGAATCACTCCACCGGAGGGCAAAAGTGCTCCTGCCCAGGTTCCACCTCGAGACGGCGGCGCTTTGTCCCGAAAGTCCTCTCCCTATTTTTCTAGGCCAAAATGACTTATGTACCAGAAGAGGGGCACCGGAGGTGGGACAAGGTAAGCACAACCCACGAAGGCGCACCTGGGCTCCCTGGCCTGCCCAGGTGGGTTGTGCCCACTTGGTGGGCCCCCTCTGGTACTTATTTGCTCTAGTAATTCTCTTTTATTCCATAAAAAATCCCTGTGAAGTTTCAGCTCATTCAGAGTTGTGCAGAATAGGTAGCCTGACGTAGCTTTTTCAGGTCCAGATTTCCAGCTGCCAGAATTCTCCCCCTTTGTGTGTACCTTGCATATTATTAGAGAAAAGACAATAGAATTACTCCAAAAAGCATTATTATGCAATAAAACAACATAAATAACAGTAGGTAAACATGATGCAAAATGGACGTATCAACTCCCCCATGCTTAGACCTCGCTTGTCCTCAAGCGAAACCGAACTCCAAAAACATGTCCACATGCTTAGAGAGAGAGAGAGAAAAGTGTCGATAAAAACAAAATACGGACATAGAAGCAACACGTAACTTATTATAACAACAACAAACTTTAACATAAAATTTTAGGGTTAATTATCCTTTTGCCCTCAGTGGTGTCTCTGTGCTCAGTTTTGCCCTCAGATGCAAATTGTGCTCAGTTTTGCCCCTAGTCCATGCACAGCTACTATGACGAGGCCAAACGGCCATACTTGAGTCCATTCCGTCCGCCAGCGTTAAGTTGTGTGTCCGGAGCTTACACGTAGGACCGCGTGGGCGCGGGTCTGGAGCTGACATGTAGGCCCGTGCAACTAAATCCCCAAATCATTCATAGCTCACTCTGCCAATCCGCTTCCCCGCCGGCTGGCTGACCTGCGCCGCCGCCGGCACTTGCGCCGCGGCCAGGACCTGCCCCGCGACTAGCTGCACGCCTACTCCATCGCTACCTTTCTGCGCCTACGCTCCACGACTGCCTGCGACGCCCGCCACCTTCCCGTGACGCCACGGGTGGGGCGCCCGCCACCTACTCGACCCGCGGCGCGACCTCTTCCATGCGCCCGACCGGAGCGCTCAAAGGTGGGGGGCTACTGGAGCTATTTGAACTAGGAGGAAGAACCCTAGGGCGAAATGGAGAGCAGCGGCGACCCCGGAGTATTTGGCGAGGCAAGCATCGGGCCAGAGATCCGCCGCGTCCACGACTGGGTTCCCGAGGGGTAAGTCTCGCCTCCTGTTTAGATTGAGCTTAGTTGTGCATTTAAACACTCGATTCGAGTAGGTTTGCCCAATTAGTGTGCTGATTGCGTCTCTGTTTTTCGCCGGTTAGGATGGAGTTGCGGTTTGCTTTCTTGATGCACATTAGAAGGGACCGGTACACGTTCGATGCAAAGGATCAGAAGAAATACCAAGGAGGTTTTGATTATCGGTTGCCAATGGCTAGTAATTGGAGTTTCAGACAATTTGGGGAGGTAATTTGTAGCCAATATCCTTGGGGTTTGCTTGATGAAGTGGTATACAAATACTATGATGGGGAAAATAAATGGGTGACAGTTAGTAATGATGAAGGGCTAGCTACCATGTTTGTTAGGCATAAAGAGAAAGATAATTTTCATGTGAGGCTGCAAGTTGATGTGCTTGAGCAGGCATTTGGACCTAGGATGACGGGTGCAACATCTCGGGGAGAACCAAGTCGTCGTAATGGCATCTCTAGCCAGAACAGTTCAGTTGGTGCACGGCAACGTGGTGGCTCGACAAGTGTGGGGAACAACAGTAGGGTCCCCCTTGAAGTGAAGCATGATGACTACAATTCTGGGGTTGATGAAGAGAAGCTATATTCTGATGTTATTCGGAATTTACGACGGGCACCTCGGGCTGATAACCAAGATGAGGCTCACAATGCAGCCCGTGTGGATGATGATGCGGTGGGTGAGGACGAAAACCTTGCAGCTGGTGAATGGGACCCTTTGAACCCTAATTTGGAAGAAGGTATAGTTTTTGCATCCATGAATGAGTGTAGAAATGCACTTGTGACATACTGCATCAAGGTAGAATGTACTTTCAAAGTTGACAAGAGCGATCAAGTACGTTACAGAGTGCACTGTCCGACTGAGGGTTGTCCATGGAGGCTGCTCACATCTAAAATGGGAAATAGCACTAATGTTCAGGTCAAAGTGAACCCTTTTAAGCACACATGCCAGGAATCAACCCTTAGGAAGGATACAATCAGTAGAGCCAAGTCAAGATGGGTGGCAGAAGAAGTAAAGAAGTGGGTGAAAGAAAACCAGCAAGTGGGTCCAAAGGAATTGCAGAAGAACATCAAAGATAAATTCAAGATAGATTTACCATACATGAGGTTGTTCAATGGTAAACAACATGCTATGGATTCTATTTATGGTAACTGACAGGAAATTTTTCAATTGTTGTATTCATTCAAAGGTGAAGTGGAGATGACAAGCCCAGGTAGTATTGTAGATATTGATCACCACACTGTGGAGTACACATTCAGGGGAGTGACAAAGACCAAGGAATGCTTTAGGAGGGGTTTTGTCTGCTTTGCGGCTTGTCGCCGGGGTTTTTTGGCAGGTTGCAGGCCTTATTTGGCTATTGATGCCACTTTTCTCACAGGGAGGTTTAAAGGACAGTTAGCAGCTGCTTGTGCAGTTGATGCACACAGTTTTGTATTTCCAGTTGCCTACGGTGTGCTAGAGACAGAGTCCGAGGAGAGCTGGACTTGGTTTTTGCATAATCTGTGCCGGGCTATTGCACATCCCAATGGGTTGGTCATTCATACAGATGTCTGCAAAGGTTTAGAAGTGGCCGTGGACAATGTGTTCCCTGGAGTAGAGCATAGGGAATGCATGCGCCACCTTGCTGCAAATTTCATGAAGAAATTCAAAGGAAAGGTGTATACCGACAATTTATGGCCATCATCTTTGACTTGCAGTGTGAAGAAGCACAACTACCACTTGAGGCAGTTATACATGAATCCCAAAGTGAAAGAATACTTGGAAACACACCACTCCAAGTTATGGGCCAGAAGCCAATTCAGTGAACTGAGCAAAGTTGACTATGTGCACAATAATCTAGCAGAGTCTTTCAACTCAACGATCCGGAAACTAAAGGGTCATTATGTGGTGGATTTGCTGGACAGGATAAGGATAGAATACATGCATAAATTTCATTATCATGCAGGAATAGCCGAGGCAAAATTCATGGGCCACATTATCATCCCTGCCGTGATGAATGAACTGAAGCAGAAAACAACAGGCTTGGAAATGAACATGACTCTTTGCTCGGGTACCACAACAGAGATATCATATTTGGATAAAGAGAAGAGGGAATGGAGATATCTAGTGGATTTAGAAGCTAGAACTGTAGTTGTAGGCAATGGCAGATAACTGGGTTGCCATGCATTCATGCCTTGTTTTTCATCACTTCTCTCCCAGGTCCAGTAGGGAACATTCAGTAGTATGTGCATGATTACTACTCTGTTGCAAGGTTCAAAGCCACATATGCTTATGCCTTGCCTGCTATGGAGGGAAAACAACAATGGGACATGGTGGACCCTGAATTCAAGCTTTGCGACCAGTTTTGAAGAGAGCAGCAGGTAGACCAAGGAAGAGTCGAATCAGACCTCGCAGCGAAGGAGCTGGACTTGGAGCGAGGAAGCGTGAGTGCACAAGATGTGGTGGGTCTGGTCATTTCGTTAAGTATTGTGATAACACAGTAGATCCAGCGTTTGGAGAGAGTTTCGATGAAGGCTTCGATGAAAATGATGGACATCAACCGGTTGCATCAGATGAGGATTTTGACGAGGTTCGAAATGATGATGGTCAATAGCCGCATGATTTTGACGATGATCCAAGTGAGGCTCCAAATAGTGATCATGGTGATCCAAGTGAGGCTCCAAATGATGATGTGATCCAAGTGAGGCTCCAAATGATGATCTTGGTGATCCAAGTGAGGCTCCAAATGATGATCCAAGTGAGGCTCTAAATGGTGACCAACCTTCTGTTGTTGTGAGTTCTGCTAGGTATGTAAATCTTGCAAGGGTCAAATACTACTGTACATTTATGGGTCACTTGACATGATCTCATTACTCTTTATGTTTTGCACAGCTCTATGATAGGTTTGAAGAAGACGCACAAGGTACCGACAACCAAGAGGAGAAGAGAAGAAGCAATGAGCACAAGGTGCACGAGGAGCAAAGTGATGGCAAGAAGCTCAAGGAACAGACAGAAGCCCGAACGCTATATGTGAATAATTATGAAACATTATGAATAATGTTGTATTTCTGTTGGATGATGTTAGAACTATGTTTGACATGATGTTTAAATCTGTTGGATGATGTTTGAATGAGCACATGGTTTTTCGTTTTTTTGATTTTTTTGAATTTTGTTTTGCTCATTTGAATTCTGGTCAAACCTAACTTTGACCAAGATTTAAACAAGTCTAAAACATCAAAATGAAGCACTAAGCCTGGATCCTTCTTAGTCAATCCAAAATGAAGCTGTGGTGAGGTTTTTGAAATTTTCATGAAAAATGTGCTAAAATGAGGGTCCAAAGGTAGGATAAACGGCCTCATCTCTAAGCAAGGTTTTTTTGACCTTGTCTAAATCAGCCAAATAACTTTCCAAAACATATATTCTATATATTCTATATATACGGACTATGTACGCTGGTTTTTCCATTTTTTGATTTTTTTTAAATTTGTTTTGCTCATTTGAATTCTGGTCAAACTTAACTTTGACCAAGATTTAAATAAGTGTAAAACATCAAAATGAAAAACTAAGATTGGATTCTTCTTAGTCACTCTAAAATGAAGCTGTGGTGAGTTTTTTGAAATTTTCATGTTTATTTCCCCAAAACACTTCTCTTCACTTCATGCAAAAGAGTTTGAGATACTCGAGATATCATACAATACACATGAACTTATCGTTTAAATGTATGTAAACCTCGTTTATCAACTTAAATCATTAGTATATTACATAAGAAGACTATGTGCGCAGGTTTTTTATTTTTATGATTTTTATTTAATTTATTATGCTCATTTGAAATCTGGTCAAACATAGCTTTGACTGCTCCAAACCCCTCCCAAACCCCGCTAACCCTAGCGCTGAACCAGGACCGTTCATCTAACCCTAGCGCTGAACAAGGGCCGTCGATCTAACCCTTCTATAAGGAATCTGTGGGGAGGAGGGGGGCGATCCGCGAGATGCAATCTGATTGGCTGGGAGATTCTTTTTTTAAACAAATATCGGGCGCGCTGGATGGACCGTTGGGCCGCCTCGTTGTCTGGGCCTGAGACTGCAGTAAATAGCCCGTCTCAGCCTTTCCAGGCCTTGCATGCATGCATGGGAGGCGGCAACGTGCATAGGCTGCGACGTGGGTTTGCATGCGCGGGAGGCTGCGACGTGCATGCATGCGAGCGAGGCGAGTGAGGCGTGCTAGGCGCGCTAGGCACGCTAGGCTAGCGAGGCTAGCTAGGTGGTTCAACGAGTCAGATGCACCGTCCAGTTAAAGAGCTATGCAGTGATTCAAATGCACGCACGCGCCCCATGCATGCATCATTTTTGTGCAAAAATTTAAGAGTGCAAAGCGTAACGGATACACACACGCATTCGGATTCACACACGCACCATTCTCACCCTTTCTCTCTTCCTCTCCCACCCGCAGGCCTATAAATGGGGTGCCTATCTTCCTCTCCCACCCATAAGCCAGATCCGATCCATTCTCTCCAACTTCAAACACCCAATCGACCGAGCCCTCCCCAAGCGAGACCATGCAGTTCAACGGGCCGACCTTCAGCCGTCCGCTTGTCGTGTCGGAGCGGCGCTACCCACCGGGCGTGCTCGTGGAGAGGGAGCTCCGCGTGTGGGCTTTTTCAAGTGGAGGGGTTCCGTCGAACTCACCTGCGCCTTCCTCAGAGCCGGCTATGCCCACCTCTATCACGCCCAATATGCGACCCTATCCAAAAGGAACTCGAAGGTCCCACCAAGGATAGACCCGCATATTGAAACGCTTTTGCAAGGTGGATATCATTACATAACCATTACATAATAGATGGGTATACATACATAAGGCATACAATGCCACACGAATACAACATCACAATACAAAAGAGCATCATCCAACTACGGATGAAACACAAACAGGAACTCAAACGACATCCACTCTGCTAGCCCAGGCTGCCGACCAGGAACCTATCCCCTGATCGAAGAAGAAGCAGAAGACGAACTCCAAAACAAGCAAACATCGCTCTCGCGTCATGATCATCGCAGAACCTGTACCTGCAACTGTTGTTGTAGTAATCTGTGAGCCACGAGGACTCAGCAATCCCATTACCATGGGTATCAAGACTAGCAAAGCTTAAAGGGAAAGGAAGGGATAAAGTGGTGAGGCTGCAACAGCGACTAAGCATATATGGTGGCTAACATACGCAAAGAAGAGCGAGAAGAGAGCAAGCGAAACGGTCGTCAACTAGTAATGATCAAGAGGTGATCCTGAACTCCTACTTATGTAAAACATAACACAGAAACCGTGTTCACTTCTCGGACTCCGCCGAAAAGAGACCATCACGGCTACACACGCGGTTGATGCGTTTTAATTCGGATCTGGTGTCAAGTTATCTACAACCGGACATTAACAAATTCCCATCTGCCTATAACCGCAAGCACGGCTTTCGAAAGATTATACCCTGCAGGGGTGTCCCAACTTAGCCCATGATAAGCTCTCGCGATCAACGAAGGATATACCTTCTCCCAGGAAGACCCGATCAGACTCGGAATCCTGGTTTACAAGACATTTCGACAATGGTAAAACAAGACCAGCAAAGCCGCCCGATGCGCCGACAAATCCCGATAGGAGCTGCACATATCTCATTCTCAGGGCAACACCGGATGAGACATCCTACGAGTAAAACCAGACCTCGAGTTTCCCCGAGGGGCCCCGCAGTCTACTCGGTTCGGACCAACAATTAGACAAGCACTGGCCCGGGGGGGCTAAAATAAAGATGACCCTCGGGTTGGCCGACCCAAGGGAACGGTATAGGTGGTGGTGAGGCAAATGGTAAAACCAAGATTGGGCCTTGCTGGAGGAGTTTTATTCAAAGCGAACTGTCAAGGGGGTCCCATAAATCACCCGACCGCGTAAGGAACGCAAAATCCAGGAACATAACACCGGTATGATGGAAACTAGGGCGGCAAGAGTGGAACAAAACACCAGGCAAAAGGTCGAGTCTTCCACCCTTTACCAAGTATATAGATGCATTATAATATAAGAGATATTGTGATATCCCAACCAAAATCCTGTCCACCATGGAGAAATCTTCAACTTCACCTGCAACTAGCAACGCTATAAGAGGGGCTGAGCAAAGCGGTCACATAGCCAAACAGCGGTTTGCATAGGAAAGGTGTCAAAGGTTAGAGGTTCATGGCAATTTGGGAGGCTTGATGAGCAAAAGATAGGTAACACAGCAAAGCGATAGAACGAAGCAACTAGCAAAGCAATGATAGTAGTGAGATCCAGGGTAGCGGTCATCTTGCCTGAAATCCCGCTAGGAAGAAGAACGAGTCCATGAAGAAGATGAAGCCACGAAGACGAACCAAGCGTAGACGAACGAATCCTCATGATCGCAACGAAATAGGAACTATCGAAAAGAAGCACACAACATGGTAAACACACCACACATGAACAAGGCATGATGCACAACAAGCATGATGCATGACAAAGCTACATGAAGCTACTCATGGCAAGAGATGATGCAAACAAGAGCAACACATCAAGGCAAGTTTAAATGAGGCCGGGAACAACATATAACAATTCCGGTAAGTCCTCATATGCATATTTCGAAGTTGGTCCAGATCTGAATAAACCTTATGTTCAAGTTGTTAAACAGCAAGTTAAGATGCACAAAGATGATCTACATGAGATTCTAGTCAAGTTACATATAAAGTTCATTTAATTCGGAGCTACGGCCTAGAAGATATGAACAACACAAGTTAAACATGGCATTGATGCAAAATGCATACAAACATCAAGCAAACACACCAAAACAAGGATGCAACATGATAATATGAAACTACATGCAAAATCAAGCAAGTTTCATATAGAGCACACTCAAAACGGAGCAACGGTTCAACACACACACATGAAATAAGTTTAAAGGACAAGCTGTCCAAAACAGCAACTAGGCATATTGCAAGCATCAAAACAACATGCTATAGCACCCCAACATAATAACTAAAGGCATGGGCATGATGTACAGGTAAAGCATTGCAAAACATGAACACTGAGCTATCTCCAGAAATCACTAGAACATGCTCAAACACACATGGTAAGATTGCAAGTAATAACAATTTCAGACTTTGCAGAAAATAACATCAGGTTGTAATGTTTAGAGTTATGAAACAACATGTTACAGGAACTTATCATGGCAAACAAAGGCATGGCATGATACTACTAAATGCATAGATCAAAAGTCCTTTACTGACCATAAGCCAAAAAGGATCAGAAAATATGATGGCACCCACGTAAACATGGCAAGTTATATTACAGATTCAAACATGGCAGAAACAGAATTATGAAGGCATGTAGATGAGCTTGTGCAACTCACTACAGAGCAATACATGGCATGGCAAGGCACCCAACAGTAAGAAGGCATGTTTGTGAAGTTAAGCATGGCAAGAGCAAGTCCATAGGGTGCATGGAACACTAGCAACAATCATGGTAACAACTGAACTTAATGTTAACAGGCTGACAGCAACATTATCAAGCAACTTTGAAGCAAGATATGAACAATCTACAACAAGCTATAAATGCAACCAGGGGAATGTATGGTTAGAGGATGACATGTAGAACAAAACATATTTAGTGAGCATCTCCAGATTATGCATAGAATGATTAGTAGAAGCAGGTTTACATAGCATCGCGAAATAACAGATTCAGCCTAGCAAAAGAGCAACAGCAAGTACCCTACTTAACAAGCTCGATTCACTCACCACAAGGCATTGCATGACAAGATAAGCATAGCATCAGCAAGAAGACATGTTTGTGAAACAAACCAAGTCAAGAACAAGTTCATAGCATGCAAGGATCAACTACAACAACGTTGGCAAAATTGAATAACATGTAAACAATCTGCCAGGAAACATTTTGAAGCAAAAGTAGAGCACAAAAATGACATGATAGACTACCCCATAATTGCAACCATATGCATGAATGTATAGACAATAACCATATGTTCAAAACACCCTTACTGAAGTATCTCAAAATAAGCATGGATCTCTCTGTAGCTACATGTTTACATGGCATCAAAATAACAGTAGAACAGGGACTAAAATCAGCAACATCACGATGCCTAGTTTGCATGCTTGTGCTAGTCACCACATTGATCACAAAAATACATGGTAAGCACCTATGTAAAGAAGACATGGCATAGATCAAAACACATGTAGACATCAACCTAATAGGATGCACACATCAATCATGGCAAAAATGATAAAAGAGCTCGTTCTGTTAACAGACAGCAGATAACATTATGAAGCACTCTTGCAACGATGATTCAGGCATCAAGATGGACTCAAATGAACATGATGCAATGGAATGAAATGAAGTACTCGCCGAGAAGAACAATTTGACATATTACACTGACGAAACGGAGCTACGGATGCAGAGATACGATGCGATGAACATGGCATGAAAATGTCAAAATTACAGGACTTAGTGGATTTGGGGTCAACCTTCGATCTGCACGGTTTTCGAAGCGGTGGCGGATCTGGCCGGAGATCTCACTGGAGTGAGCTCGGGGATGGCCGTAGACGACGAATCCGGGGTGGTGAAGGGCGAATCCGGTGAGGAGGAGGCCGGAGGGGGCGCGGGACGGGCGTCGGAGGCGAGGGCGCGGCCGGATCTGGCCGGAGCGGGAGGTCCGGCGCGGCG
>NC_057795.1:448904553-448908694 GCF_018294505.1 Triticum aestivum | reverse complement strand
GGCCACGGGGACGACGGTGACTGACAGGTGGCGGCTCCGGAATGGGCAGGACAGCAGCGAACATGTCCGGGCGGCGGGGGAGATGTGTCCGACGGCGCAGAGGAAGAGGAGGCTAGGGTTTGTACCGCGAATTTCGGGGGAGGAGACTTATTTATAGGTAGAGGGAGCTAGGAGAGTCCAAATGAGGAGCGGTTTTCGGCCACGCGATCGTGATCGAACGACCGAGAGCATGGAGGGGAGTTAGATGGGGTTTGGGCCACTTTGGAATGGTGTTGGGCTGCAAAGAGAAAGGGGGGTTTCGGGCTACGCGGTTAACCGTTGCAGTATCAAACGGACTCCAAATGGCACGAAACTTGACAGGCGGTCTACCGGTGCTATACCAAGGCCACTTGACAAGCCTCGGTCCATTCCGAGAACGTTTAACACCCGCTCATAACAGGAGACAAAAGGGGAATGCCGGAGGACATAGGAGTGCCGGATCGCAAAACGGACAACGGGGAAAATGCTCGGATGCAAGAAACGAACACGTATGCAAAATGAAATGCACATGATGACATGATAAAATGCAACACGCAAGCAAATGACATGGCAACGATGGCGAATAACTGGCAGACACCTGGCGCATCGGATCCGGGGCGTTACAACACTCCTCCACTAACAAGAGATCTCGTCCCGAGATCTTAGGACCGAGATGGAAGGGAAAAGGGATGAGGTGAAACCAGAACTCAAGAGAAGAAGCAAAGAATCGAGAGCACTCGAGAAAAAGAGGGGAACGACGAGAATGACAAGAATCGAAAGCTCACGGAATCAGATAGACTATGAAACCACTCTGGGTAGAACAAGATAAGAAAACGGATAAGACTGAAAGGATTTAGGCAGCACTCCAGCTGAAACATGGAGGAATAGAACATGAACTACGCAAGACGGGATGACACTTGACGAGATGATCAATGCAATGCCTCCGGTAGAATTAAAAGGATGGAATAAAAAGAACTTAGAAGGAAAGGTTGAACGGAGTTGTTGAGAAAATCAACAACGAAAGAATAAACTTGTTGTGGACTTATGAAAAACATCTCAAAATTATGAGGTGATAACCAGCCGCAAACGGAAATTATTGAATAACTGAGAAGAACGAAGGAATGCCAAACTCCACTTCAAAAGGATATGGAGGATTAATTGCACTTCGAGATGCGAGAAGAAAAGATACTTGAACTCATCCAACAAAATCTTGATGAACTCTTGAAGAATGAATTAAATCATGAAGAACCACCATGAAGAACTCCGGTGACAAAAGGATGACGAGATAGAATTGAAGGATGAAAGAATAAGATGAGCATTGCGATGATTTAGATGGGGATTCCGACGAAATGACCAAGGAAATTTGAACTCCGGAAAAAGAAAAGATGGAGAACGCTTGGAACTAGAATTTAGTCATCAAGAACAAACTCTGAAGAAAGGGATAATAACTTGGATGAAATAAGAATAAGATTTATTGTATGCTTATCCTTCATCAAATTAAATTGATGACAAGCAATGGATTTTTGCATGCAACGTATTCTTCTTGAAAAGGATTGAGAAGTGACATGTCACAAACTTGAGAAGGTCTTCATGAACCACCGGTAGGATTGGAAAGAACGAAAGGATTAATATGATGACAAAGGAAAAAGAATCTGAATGAACCACCGTTGGAAATGAAAATGACTGATGAAAGAGAAAGAATCACTGGGAAGAATTAGAAGAACAAATATGTTAGAGGGAATTAGATGCAAAAGAACACAGAGATCATGAGCTGACTAAAGAATACTTGAACGGAGCACCGGGATAAATAGAGAAAGATAACTGGAACGATGGCCTCCGGTGAAAAGAAACAGAAAAACAACTCCTGACATACTCTGGATGGATTAAGAAAGAATATATGACAAACTGAAATAATTCGAGAGGATAGCATGAAGCTAGAACCATGAAACTTCGAGAGAACAGACAAGATTTAGAGGAAAAATTCTTCTTCGATCCTTAAATGACGACGGGAAACACCACCAAAATTACTGAGGTACTCCGGTAAAATGAAAAGCAGAGAGGTTGAGCCAACAATGAAAAAGATTTGCAATCGATCTTGGAAAGGCATATGACTGATGAAATCCATTCTTACGTCACACTTGAAAAGAATTTGAGAATAACTCCGGGAGAATTAGAAGAGTCAGGTAAGATCCTGGGAAAAGACCTGTGGGTTAGGGCCCACTAAAAGAAAACACCGTTGAAGGGATGTTGAACAGATAGTTGATGCACCGGAATAATTGAAATATCTGAATGAGGTGACAACCTCGAATTAATTCAAACACAAACGAATCTCCTGAGATGTCTTGAGCACTCCGGAAGGATAAACTAGCGAGAGACGAACGAGCAAGGAAAATACTTGAGCTGAGGAAAAGAATATGATCAACCCGAAAAACTTGAATTGAGTGCACCGGAAAAGAAAGGGATGAAGAATGACGAACGAGACGAGAACTCACCGATTGAAATGATTGAGGGAAGACTGAAAACCTCCGTACGAATGAAAATTGATGCTCGAAAGAGACTGAGGCTCCGGGAAGAAGAGGGTGGGAGGGCGGGAAAGCAAAGACAACTTGGAAGGGGAAACCAACGAATATCTTGAAGAGAAAACACCGGTTGAAATCATTGAGAAAAGAAAGCAAAGACTTCGCACGAGTAGAATGGATACTCGATTATGGACTCCGGCTCCAAGAAGAAAAGTGAGGGCGGGTGGGAAAGAAAACAACTGAGGATTGAGCTTGGCAACGATGAAGAGGGTCGAGTCGACTTGACGAGAAATGCAACGGATGAAAAGAGCTGAGGAACAACGATCGGAAAACCAACTGCGTGATCCTAAAGAAAATTTGAAGGGGAAGAGGAGTAAGTCAAAAGACCTACGTCAAGATTCCTCACCAGAGCGATGAAGGGACTGAGGAGTAAAAAGAATTCCTACTCTCCGATATAACTAGACTCCAAAAATAGTTTTCTTCTAGACTCAACAACGGCCAAACTACACGATCAATCAAGGGGGCTCCTAGGGTTGGTCGAGGCTCTGATACCAACTTGTCACGCCCAATATGCGACCCTATCCAAAAGGAACTCGAAGGTCCCACCAAGGATAGACCCGCATATTGAAACACTTTTGCAAGGTGGATATCATTACATCAACATTACATAATAGATGGTGATACATACATAAGGCATACAATGCCACACGAATACAACATCACAATACAAAAGAGCATCATCCAACTACGGATGAAACACAAACAGGAACTCAAACGACATCCACCCTGCTAGCCCAGGCTGCCGACCTGGAACCTATCCCCTGATCGAAGAAGAAGCAGAAGACGAACTCCAAAACAAGCAAACATCGCTCTCGCGTCATGATCATCGCAGAACCTGTACCTGCAACTGTTGTTGTAGTAACCTGTGAGCCACGAGGACTCAGCAATCCCATTACCATGGGTATCAAGACTAGCAAAGCTTAAAGGGAAAGGAAGGGATAAATTGGTGAGGCTGCAACAGCGACTAAGCATATATGGTGGCTAACATACACAAAGAAGAGTGAGAAGAGAGCAAGCGAAACGATCGTCAACTAGTAATGATCAAGAGGTGATCCTGAACTCCTACTTACGTCAAACATAACACAGAAACCGTGTTCACTTCCTGGACTCCGCCGAAAAGAGACCATCACGGCTACACACGCGGTTGATGCGTTTTAATTCGGATCTGGTGTCAAGTTATCTACAACCAGACATTAACAAATTCCCATCTGCCTATAACCGCAGGCACGGCTTTCGGAAGATTATACCCTACAGGGGTGTCCCAACTTAGCCCATGATAAGCTATCGCGATCAACGAAGGATATACCTTCTCCCAGGAAGACCCGATCAGACTCGGAATCCCAGTTTACAAGACATTTCGACAATGGTAAAACAAGACCAGCAAAGCCGCCCGATGCACCGACAAATCCTGATAGGAGCTGCACATATCTCGTTCTCAGGGCAACACCGGATGAGACATCCTACGAGTAAAACCAGACCTCGAGTTTCCCCGAGGGGGCCCTGCAGTCTACTCGGTTCGGACCAACACTTAGACAAGCACTGGC
>NC_057795.1:448901184-448904148 GCF_018294505.1 Triticum aestivum | reverse complement strand
GGGGGGGCTAAAATAAAGATGACCCTCGGGTTGGCTGACCCAAGGGAAAGGTATAGGTGGTGGTGAGGCAAATGGTAAAACCAAGGTTGGGCCTTGCTGGAGGAGTTTTATTCAAAGCGAACTGTCAAGGGGGTCCCATAAATCACCCAACCGCGTAAGGAACGCAAAATCCGGGAACATAACACCGGTATGACGGAAACTAGGGCGGCAAGAGTGGAACAAAACACCAGGCAAAAGGCCGAGTCTTCCACCCTTTACCAAGTATATAGATGCATTAATAATATAAGAGATATTGTGATATCCCAACCAAAATCCTGTCCACCATGGAGAAATCTTCAACTTCACCTGCAACTAGCAACGCTATAAGAGGGGCTGAGCAAAGCGGTAACATAGCCAAACAGTGGTTTGCATAGGAAAGGTGTCAAAGGTTAGAGGTTCATGGCAATTTGGGAGGCTTGATGAGCAAAAGATAGGTAACGCAGCAAAGTGATAGAACGAAGCAACTAGCATAGCAATGATAGTAGTGAGATCCAGGGTAGCGGTCATCTTGCCTGAAATCCCGCTAGGAAGAAAAATGAGTCCATGAAGAAGATGAAGCCACGAAGACGAACCAAGCGTAGACGAACGAATCCTCACGATCGCAACGAAACAGGAACTATCGAAAAGAAGCACACAACATGGTAAATACACCACACATGAACAAGGCATGATGCACAACAATCATGATGCATGACAATGCTACATGAAGCTACTCATGGCAAGAGATGATGCTAACAAAAGCAACACATCAAGGCAAGTTTAAATGAGGTCGGGAACAACATATAACAATTCCGGTAAGTCCTCATATGCATATTTTGAAGTTGGTCCAGATCTGAATAAACCTTATGTTCAAGTTGTTAAACAGGAAGTTAAGATGCACAAAGATGATCTACACGAGATTCTAGTCAAGTTACATATAAAGTTCATTTAATTCGGAGCTACGGCCTAGAAGATATGAGCAACACAAGTTAAACATGGCATTGATGCAAAATGCATACAAACATCAAGCAAACACACCAAAACAAGGATGCAACATGATAATATGAAACTACATGCAAAATCAAGCAAGTTTTATATAGAGCACACTCAAAATGGAGCAACGGTTCAACACACACACATGAAACAAGTTTAAAGGACAAGCTGTCCAAAACAGCAACTAGGCATATTGCAATCATCAAAACAACATGCTACAGCACCCCAACATAATAACATGGGCATGATGTACAGGTAAAGCATTACAAAACATGAACACTGAGCTATCTCCAGAAATCACTAGAACATGCTCAAACACACATGGTAAGATTAAAGTAATAACAATTTCAGACTTTGCAGAAAATAACATCAGGTTGTAATGTTTAGAGCTATCAAACAACATGTTACAGGAACTTATCATGGCAAACAAAGGCATGGCATAATACTACTAAATGCATAGATCAAAAGACCTTTACTGACCATAAGCCAAAAAGGATCAAAAAATATGATGGCACCCACGTAAACATGGCAAGTTATACTACAGATTCAAACATGGCAGAAACAGAATTATGAAGGCATGTAGATGAGCTTGTGCCACTCACTACAGAGCAATACATGGCATGGCAAGACACCCAACAGTAAGAAGGCATGTTTGTGAAGTTAAGCATGGCAAGAGCAAGTCCATAGGGTGCATGGAACACTAGCAACAATCATGGTAACAACTGAACTTAATGTTAACAGGCTGACAACAACATTATCAAGCAACTTTGAAGCAAGATTTGAACAAGCTACAACAAGCTATAAATGCAACCAGGGGCATGTATGGTTAGAGGATGACATGTAGAACAAAACATATTTAGTGAGCATCTCCAGATTATGCATAGAATGATTAGTAGAAGCATGTTTACATAGCATCACGAAATAACAGATTCAGCCTAGCAAAACAGCAACAACAAGTACCCTACTTAACAAGCTCGATTCACTCACCACAAGGCATTACATGACAAGATAAGCATAGCATCAGCAAGAAGACATGTTTGTGAAACAAACCAAGTCAAGAACAAGTTCATAGCATGCAAGGACCAACTACAACAACCTTGGCAAAATTGAATAACATGTAAACAATCTGCCAGGAAACATTTTGAAGCAAAAATAGAGCACGAAAATGACATGCTAGACTACTCCATAATTGCAACCATAGGCATGAATGGATAGACAATAACCATATGTTCAGAACATCCTTACTGAAGTATCTCAAAGTAAGCATGGATCTCTCTGTAGCAACATGTTTACATGGCATCAAAATAACAGCAGAACAGGGACTAAAATCAGCAACATCACGATGCCTAGTTTGCATGCTTGTGCTAGTCACCACATTCATCACAAAAATACATGGTAAGCACCTCTGTAAAGAAGACATGGCATAGATCAAAATACATGTAGACATCAACCTCATAGGATGCACACATCAATCATGGCAAAAATGACAAAAGAGCTCGTTCTGTTAATAGACAGTAGATAACATTATGAAGCACTCTTGCAACGATGATTCAGGCATCAAGATGGACTCAAATGAACATGATGTAATGGAATGAAATGAAGTACTCGTCGAGGAGAACAATTTGACATATTACACGCATGAAACGGAGCTACAGATGCAGAGATACGATGCGATGAACATGGCATGAAAATGACAAAATTACAGGACTTAGTGGATTCGGGGTCAACCTTCGATCTGCACGGTTTTCGAAGCGGTGGCGGATCTGGCCGGAGATCTCGCCGGAGTGAGCTCGGGGATGGCCGGAGAAGACGAATCTGGGGCGGTGAAGGCCGGATTCGGTGAGGAGGAGGCCGGAGGGGGCGCGGGACGGGCGTCGGAGGCGAGGGCGCGGCCGGATCTGGCCGGAGCGGGAGGTCCGGCGCGGCGGTAGGCGACGAGCTCGGGCGGCAGCC
>NC_057795.1:448890988-448900720 GCF_018294505.1 Triticum aestivum | reverse complement strand
GCCGTGGCCGCGGGGACGACGGCGGCTGACAGGTGGCGGCTCCGGAATGGGTAGGACAGCAGCGAACATGTCCGGGCGGCAGGGGAGATGTGTCCGGCGGCGCAGAGGAAGAGCAGGCTAGGGTTTGTACCGCGAATTTCGGGGGAGGAGACTTATTTATAGGTAGGGGGAGCTAGGAGAGTCCAAATGAGGAGCGGTTTTCGGCCAGCGATCGTGATCGAACGACCGAGAGCATGGAGGGGAGTTAGATGGGTTTTGGGCCACTTTGGACGGGTGTTGGGCTGCAAAGAGAAAGGGGGGTTTCGGGCTACGCGGTTAACTGTTGCAGTATCAAACGGACTCCAAATGGCACGAAACTTGACAGGCGGTCTACCGATGCTATACCAAGGCCACTTGACAAGCCTCGGTCCATTCTGAGAACATTTAACACCCGCTCACAACAGGAGACAAAAGGGGAACGTCGAAGGACATAGGAGTGCCGGATCGCAAAACGGACAACGAGGAAAATGCTTGGATGCAAGAAACGAACATGTATGCAAAATGAAATGCACATGATGACATGATAAAATGCAACACGCAAGCAAATGACATGGCAACGACGGCGAATAACTGGCAGACACCTGGCGCATCGGATCCGGGGCGTTACAACCTCCCACGGGGCTCGCCGAGGATGTTCACCCTCAACGAGGTTCGTGACCGCGGCGGCATCCTCCTACTGCTCACGGTCACCTTCACCAACCCGTTTGACACATGCGAGCTCCTCGGCCAAGTCTTTTGGTGCGGCTGCGAGGCCATCTTCTTCACCGTCTACAACATCTACACCAACTACGAGAACATCTTCCCCACTCCAGCCGGGATGCACTCCCTTCCCTACGACGACGAGGAGGAGGTGTGAAGATGAAGACAGTGTTGAAGGGGCGCGCGCGGCCAAAGTGAAAGGAGGAGATCAAGATGAAGTCTGTTTCAGTTTTTATTTGTTGCTTTTCTATGTCGTGTCGTGTCGTGTCATGTTTCGTCATGTGTCCATGAACTGTCCGTGAACTTATTATTGTAATGGTACTTGTGTTGCATCTTATCTAAGTTATTTATTAGGGTTTATTATGTGTGTTAAAAAATGTCCGTGCCCAAGCATATAATTTCTTCCCTAAACCAAGTCATGAAGCTCGAGAACTTGTGGTTGTCATTCAAAAGAGGGGGTGAGAAGCCCTCCATTTTATTCAAAAAAAATAAGTCATGAACTAACATGCAAATTTATTCCGTTTAAATCCTAAACCAAGTGCCACTCTAACACTAAACCAAGTGCCACTCTAACCAAAACCACGTGGCAGTGCAAACATACGTTTTCAACCTTCCAACCCTCCAAAATTTCAGTGCAAAACAAAGGAAAACCACTCTCACGCGTGTGCAAACATTCACGGTCTCACATTTTTTTTTAAAAATTTCACAGTCTCACTATGTATACATTCCTTCCCTACCCATGTCAAACTCTTGCCATCTGTCCTAGCGATTACTAGCGCAGCCCTAAACACCACTAATCCATGCGGTCTTGGGTTCGAGTCCCCAGCCGCACCAAATTTTTGTGCATTTTCCACCCTTCATTTTTTTGACAAATTTCACAGTCTCACTATGTATACATTGCTTCCCTACCCATGTCAAATTCTTGCCATCTGTCCTAGCAGTTACCAATGCAGCCTTAACCACCACTAACCCACGCGGTCTTGGGTTCGAGTCCCCAGCTGCACCAATTTTTTGTGCATTTTCCACCCTTCATTTTTAGACAAATTAGTTTCTACTCAATGTAATGCCCTTAAAAAAATGTTCTTTTATTTTGGCACTAGGTGTAAACATCTACCAGAGCTGAGGCACATTTTCCATGACATTTTGGTCTTTGATTTAAGGGATAATTATATTTATGCCCCTAGTTGTGTCCTACTCGTCTATTTTACCCCTAATTCCCAAAAGTCACCGGTTCTGTATAAGTCACTTTGCTCCTCTTATGCTTTTTGCCCTTTGACTGTTTGACCGTCAATTTGAAAAATTCATAACTAATTCATACTAAATTAGAAAATTGCAAATAAGATACCAAAATGTTCAAAAAATCATCACCTATATGTTAGTGTCATTTGCATTCATGAAAAAAGTGTTGGAAAATGCCCATCCGAGTTTTAGCTCTTATGCTACCACCATGAATAGTAAAATCAAAAAAAGATAAAAAAATTCAAAAAAAATTGGTGGCAAAGAATGACAAATGTTTTAAGTGCCTGCCAAGTTTCATCAGGGAATAACATTCGTGGGTGCCGCGGCAAAAAAAAACAATCAGCACTCCAAAATAGATTATTTTTTTACATGACTTCCACGAATGTTGTTCCCTAATGAAACTTGGCAAGCACTTAGAACAATTGTCGTTCTTTGCCACCATATTTTTTGTGAATTTTTTAGAGTTTACTATTCATGGTGGTATCAAAAGATATAAAACTCAGATGTGCACTTTCCAACACTTTTTTCATGAAAGCAAATGACACTGACATATAGGTGATGTTTTTCTGAACATTTTGGTATCTTATTTGTATTTTTCTGATTTAGTATGAATTAGTTATGAAGTTTTCAAACTGACGGTCAAACGGTCAAAGGGCAAAAGCATAAGAGGAGCAAAGTGACTTGGGCAGAACCAGTGATTTTTGGGAATTAGGGGTAAAACATACGAGTGGGACACAACTAGGGGCATAAATCTAATTATCCCTTGATTTAAATCACCGTGTATTTGAATTGGATTACTTAAATTGCTATTAAATATTTAACAGCTCCAAAAAATTTCTAACCTTAATTGTTTGGCTCTGGAATAATTCATTAGCTGCATTTCATTGATCAAAAGTTTCTAAATTCCTCATTTCTTCTCCTTTTTTTTCAACATATTTAAATGTTGGTCACTTCTTCTCTTTTTTTTTCAACATTTAAACAACTTTGACCAACATTTAAACTAGGTGAATTTCTCATACAATTTCAAGATTACAAATTCCTCCATAATTCATGCCTTTCCATACATTTTCAACATTACAACCAGTGCGATTACCATACCTACAAATGCCCAAAAGTATTTGAAAATGGGTATTGGTAGTGCTTGATCTTCAAGCTTCCTAACCTTATTATTCAACATCCTAAGCTCAACAGCTAGCTCTCTGTCAGTGCGTGCTTCGCCCTCCATCTCTTCTTCCGGAGCTCGTGCTGCAGCCACTGCGGTTTGGGGCAGCATGCGCAACCATTCGTCATGCTCTTCTTGCAGTTCATTTATCAGAGTCTTGGCTAGAGCATCGACCCAAAGAAAGAAGCATGTCACCTGCATGAACACGGAACAGATCAACCGATTGCTCAAAGATCCCAACCACGAAAATGGTGCAATTGCCCTGATTCTTGCCCCATTCTCGCTGCACACGTAGAACGAACGATTGTGGTTCCTTGGTGTGTGAGAAACCCTCCGATCAACGCTCGCCCGGCACCACAGATAGATGAAGACATGCATCTCCACATGCACCCGACTCTGCATCTGCGAGGTGGCGCGGGAGCTTGCGGAAGACATGGAGCTCGGAGCCGAACGTGATGTCAACGCCGCTGCGCCCTCCACAACTAGATTCCCACCGCCGTGCCCTCCACAGCTAGCTTCCCACCGCCGTCGTGATCTCGTTCTCTCGTCGTGGTCAGCGCCATGCTCTCTGTCGCCGTGGTCACCGCCGCTGTCGCCCGCTAATATAGCACACCCATAACGGCTCTATGCTGGGTCCCGCAAGCCACGCGTGCAACGGTCTGAATAAAATTGGCCACCTCTGCCGCCTGGTCCCACCTGTAAGGGCCGAGTCAAAACGTTGACCTGACGGAGATGCCAAAGTTCACAGAACGAGTCGGTGCACACGGACTAGGGGCAAAACTGAGCACAATTTGCATTTGAGGGCAAAACTGAGCAGATGGACACCACTAAGGGCAAAAGGATAATTAACCCAAACTTTTATCATAGAACTTTTATCATAGACTTGTCATGAATAAGTAGCAATTCATCACAACATTGAAGTATAAGGTAAAAACTCTATTGGAAACCAACAAACTATGTTCAGTCAACTTTGCAACTACAATTCATCATCTTTTCAGGAAGGGTCACGTATCGGAGCGTTTAGGCAAGTCCACATACTCAACCATCATATAGTCTTGTATGATTGCTAACACTCACCGCATACACATGAGCAAAACGTTTCAATCGGACACATAGAAAGATAGGGGCTTATAGTTTCGCCTCCCAACATATTCACCTCAAGGGTGATGTAAACAATAATTACTCATGCTACCCATATTCAACTGGATATATGTGCCTAGATATTTCCTTACCACATGATGCTTGCCAAAAGAGAAAATAAAAAGGAATAGATAGAAGAACTTTAACTCTTGCATGAAGGTAAATACATAAAAGTAAAAGATAGGCCCTGTCGTGGTTCTAAGCCTGACAGTAGAGTGGGGGGTAGGTATGGAGAGGCAAGGTCCTAGCTATGGAGAGGTTGTAAGCACAAAGGATGTACGAGTTCAGGCCCTTCTCGGAAGAAGTAACAGCCCTACGTCTCGGAGCCCGGAGGCGGTCGAGTGGATTATGAATGTATGGATTACAAGGTGCCGAACCCCTCTGCCTGTGGAGGGGGGTGGCTTATATAGAGTGCGCCAGGACCCCAGCCAGCCCACGTAGGAGAGGGTTTAAGGTGAGTTAAGTCTGGGGCGTTACTGGTAACGCCCCGCATAAAGTGCCTTTACTATCATAAAGTCTACTTGATTACAGGCCGTTGCAGTGCAGAGTGCCTCTTGACCTCCTGGTGGTCGAGTGAGTCTTCGTGGTCGAGTCCTTCAGGTCAGTCGAGTGAATCCTCGTTGGTCGACTGGAAGGCGACCTCTTCTAAGGATGTCCTGGGGTAAGTTACTTGGATCAGGTCCATGACCCTACCCTAGGTACATAACCCCATCATTAGCCCCCGAATGGATTGAGGCTTCGAGTGAAGAAGGAGTTGATGTCGTTTCCGATTAACCTTTGCGCTCTAGTTGTGCGCTGTTCTGGATCAAAGAATCTCTTCGTTGACAGAGAGCAATTTGCCTTCGGTCGACTCGATCCATTCTATTTTTGCGTCGAGTGATCCTTCGAGCTTCGACGATTTCCGAGCGACGGATCGCCGGAAACACCGCGTCTGACAGACTGATTTGTTGCTCGCGGATTCCGCGGGATGCGAAATTTGGGGGCGCGCGCGAAGCGGGGCAGACCGCGGCGTTCGGATGGGACGGGGCATAGACGCCTCGATCTCCGCGCCGCCTTTTTCGCCACGTATCCAGTCTCCATAACTGCTCCCAGATATGATTAGATCGACCGGGCCCACATGTCAGCCACTCGGGAGGGACCTTATAAATGCGCCCGGCGAGGATTTCTGTGCTGCGCCTCAGCATTCTCCCTCTCTCCCTCTGCTTCCTTCCTCCCTGCTCAGCGTGCTCACTCTCGCCCCTGCACCACTTCCCTTCGCGCATCTCACCGGCGACCATGGCCAAGGAGAAGATGGCAGTGCTGGAGCGTGCAAAGAAGGCGTCGGCATCGGAGAAGGCGAAGGGGAGATCCACCAGCCGCAGAGGGTCCTCGTCCAGATCCCGCCTGCCGAAAGGCTGGGTCCAAGGAGACTGGATCCAGTCGACCATCACGGAGAAGGACCTCCTCGACATGGCCAACGAGGGCTTGATCCCTCACGGAGCTGCGAGGTTGCCGGGGAAGGAGTGGCAGCCACAGCCAGAAGAGGGTGAGTGTGTGCTTTTGGCCACTCATGTTGATCGTGGGTTTTCCTTGCCGCCAAGCATTTTCTTCCGTGGCTTCTTGAATTTCTTTGGAGCGCAGCTCCACCACTTTACCCCAAACTCCATTGCCTATCTTGCTGCATTCGTGTCCATGTGTGAGGGTTTCTTGGGCTGTCGACCGCACTGGGGTTTGTTCAAACGTATCTTCACGTGTCGCTCTCAGACCGTGAAGAAGGCGAGCCCAGGTGATGAGAAAACCCGAGTCGTCCAAATGTGTGGGGGCCTGGGGATTCAGGTGAGGAATAATAGCACCTTCCCGCCTATGACCTTTCCCGAGTCCGTCAGAGGCTGGCAGTCGACTTGGTTCTACTGCCAGGTCCAGTCGACGCCAGGGCAGTCGAGTGGACTCCCTCCGTTTACCATGGACCGAGTGAACAAGCCCTCCCCTCTGAAGCTGATTCCGGAGGAGAAAGCCGACGTGAAGATGTTGATGGAGCGCGTGGTGCAGTTGGTTCGGGAGGGGGTGACGGGCATGGATCTTCTGGAGGTCTTCCTCAGGCGTCGCATCCAACCCCTTCAATTCCGGAGCCACTGCATGTGGTTGTACGGTGGGACCGAAGACGAGACTAGAGTCCATCCAGAAGAAGTCGACGACGTCACTCTGGAAAGATGGATGGTAGCCGTTACCGGAAACAAGGACAACCCGCGCGGAGCCAGAAGGATTCCTCCACTCGACCACAACAGCGATCCAAACAAGGTACACTTGCTCTGCTCTCCACTGCGCCCTTGTCGTATTCATTTCTGTTAACCCTGCCGACTGGTCGACTGATCCTTGTTTGGGTATCTGTTAGGCCCTCACCGAGCTGTACTCGATGCCCAATGGGGCACAAGCTTCGACTGAGGAAGGCGAGGCGAGCGGGGGCGAGGCGAGCGGGGGCGAGAGCCAGGAAGAGGAGGAATGGGACTCGGATGCTGCAGAGGATGATGACGATGATGATGATGATGAAGGTGATGAAGATGACATCGAGGACGAGGAAGAAGAGGAGGAGGAGGTCGTTCCACCGCGCTCAGAAAGGCGGTCGAAGCTTGTCCACGACCCTTCGACCGAACGTGGTAAGGGGGTTGCGACCGCCACTCAGTCGACCAAGCGCCCTCGGACCACCTCTCCGGCGCCGACTGAAAAGGCGCCGAAGCAGCCCAGGGCAGCCTCATCGAAGCCGACCAAGCTCCTGCCGAAGATGAAGGTGTCCATCCCCACCATATCAGGGTAATTGTGTTGCTCATATTTTCTTATTCTGTGTGAACTTTATTTCTGGTCGACGCTGAAGTTAGTCGACTGATCCTTTGGAGTTGCAGTGCTGCTACTTCTGAAACTTCGGCCCGGGCCGATGACCACGAGATGGAGGATGCGGCAACTTCGAACCCAGGTACTGTATTCTTAACATCGTTTTTAGTCGACTGGCTCGCGACCTCTGATCCTGATTCTTCTTCGCAGCTCCACCCCATACTGTTATCAATCTCCCTGACGACGACGAGGATGAAGAACCACTGGCACGCAGGAAGAGTCGGAAAACGCCCGCCAGCAAGGTGCCTCAGGATGTGACGGCGCCTGAGACTCTGACTGTGGTGGAAGAGAACACCACTCGACACACGGTGTCCTTCGCAAATCCGCTGACGAGTGCTCAGGAGCCCTCCCTCTTCACGACTCACCACGTCCCAGAGGACCAAGCTGGTGCAGCGAAGGAGGCAATACGCCAGGCGGGACTCATGATGGAGCAGCTGAAGACCATCCGAGACGCGAGCCAGGCAGCTTATGACGCCAGCTCTGCCCTCCAAAGCAATGTCCAGGTCAGTCGACCGCTGTTTGTTCTGTTGGATATGCTACCAAAAACTTTTCTTTTCCGGAATTTATAGTAATCACCCAGTGGGTGTGTCGAATACACTCCGTGTTAGCGGGGGCACGCTGAGTGCACCCGCTGGGTGTAGTCCCCAAGGCTAAGGTCGACTGCTGGCAGTCGGCCTTAGGCTTTATGATGTCAATCTTTCTGCCAGTCGACTGGTCGACTGGATTTCACAAACCGGTGGGGGCACGCTGAGTGCACCCACTGGGTGTAGTCCCCGAGACTGTGGTCGACTGCTTGCAGTTGATCACAGTCTTAGAGAATGCATCTCGCACATTCTTTTTTTTTTTGAGGTCGACTGGTCGACTTTGTCTTCAACAGGATTAGTGGGGGCACGCTGAGTGCACCCACTGGGTGTAGTCCCCGAGACTACGGTCGAATGCTTGTATTCGGCTGTAGTCTTAGAAACGTGTGTTTTTCCCTTTTTCACTCGGAAGTGAATTATATTTGACATTTAGTCGATTGGTTCTTCGCAGAACTCTTGTGATCTTGTGGCTCGCTACTCAGAGCTGGAACAAAAACATACTCAAGTCGAGCTGAGCTTGAAGCTGGTTCAGGAGAAGCTGACAAAGGCAAAGGAGGAGACCGAAGGTATGTTTGGTGAGACTCTGACGACTGCTTTTCCCCTTGCTTGTTCAGAATCTGATCTTGCTGTAACTTGCAGGTAAGGTAAGGGAGGCCCAGCAGAAGAAAGACCTTGAGCTAGCTGAAAAGATCAAGCTTGCTGACGAGAAGTTAGCTTCAGTCATCAAGCTCGAACAAGACAATACCAATCTGAAAACTGCTCTTGGGATTGCCAACAAGGAGGTCAGTCGACTGAGAACTGACAAAGCTGCCCTGACCGACCAAGTCAGCAAATTGACTGAGAAGAAAACTGAACTGGAAGCCTTCCTGAGTGGCCTTGCCAAGAAGCTGTTTCTTATGCTTGAAGGTAAATCTCCATGTTTGGCAAATATTTCCAATTGTGGCTTTTTCCATTCGACTATCTCCTTGACTTAGTGATCACCCTTGCAGAATTTTGTCAAAACTTTGAAGAAGAAACCAGCCGACTGGAGCCAAATCTTGACCCCGTCAATTCTCCGGTGAACGACGAAGTTGCTATGGATGTTTTCCGACTGGAGTCTCGTGTTGCAGCTGTCGTGGACTATCTCGCAAGGCTGAAGGCTGCCACATCTCGCATCGACTCGACGCTCTGTCCTGAGGAGACACTTCAGAATGACCTTGAGTCGCTGATGGCCCGCTTGAACACGATCCCTGGTCGAGTGCAGGAGTGGAAGAAGTCCTTGGCTCGGTGTGGTGCAGATGTCGCTCTGTGTCTGGCCTGGGTCCACTGCAAAGATGCGCGAGAAGAGAAGCTGGCGGCCCTTCGGGTGGCCAATACCAAGAAGCACGACTTCAGGTCCTTTATGGAAACTTTCCTTGCAGCTGCCACTCGGATCGCCGACGGGATTGACCTTGATGAATTTGTTGCACCTTCCAGCCCTCCACAGGAGGGGTAAAAACTTCTTCTGGCTCGACGCTTTAAATTTGCCTCGGTATGCCGAGTGAAATTGTAACCGACAAACCTTAACAGGCTTGATGCCTGAGCACTTTCGGTTCCTTTAGATATCGATTCAAACTTGAATTTGGCGCTTGAATATGGCTGCCCTCGGCTCAAAATCTCTTTTGCAGGTTCAAAGCAAGGCTCCTTTTCTGCAATCGACCTATTCTTTGGTCCACTTAGGCGGGTACTGGGCTGCAGCTAACCCTCCGAGTGAGAAGGTTGCTCTTCACTCGGAAGGATTTTATAACTTAGGCGAGCGCGAGGCTGCAGCTAAGCCTCCGAGTGAGAGGGCTGCTCTTCACTCGGTAGGATTTTTGTAACTTAGGCGAGCACAGGGCTGCAGCTAAGCCCCCGAGTGAGAGGGTTGCTCTTCACTCGGTAGGGTTTTCACAACTTAGGCGAGTGCTTGGACTGCAGCTAAGCCCCCGAATGAGAGGGTTGCTCTTCACTCGGTAGGATTTTTATAACTTAGGCGAGCACAGGGCTGCA